>NW_017671685.1:5057-85863 GCF_001879085.1 Nicotiana attenuata
GGAATCAGGTCAGGCATAGTTCAAATTACATCATAGAGAAATCATAGGTGATTACACATAATATCGTTTCACTGCATCTGAGTTGATTGGCTTTGGCCAGACTTCTCCATCCATTTCTGCAAGAATAAGGGCTCCTCCGGTTAGAACCCGGTGAACCATGTACGGACCCTGCCAGTTGGGAGAGAATTTCCCCTTGGCTTCATCTTGATGTGGGAATATCTTCTTCAACACCAGCTGCCCCGGTGTAAACTTCCTTGGCTTAACTCTTTTGTTGAAGGCTCTGGACATTCTGTTCTGGTACAACTGACCGTGGCAAACTGCATTCATTCTTTTCCCATCTATAAGGGCTAGCTGCTCGTAGCGACCTTTTACCCATTCTGCGTCGTCCAACTCTGCTTCTTGTATGATCCTCAAGGAGGGAATTTCTACCTCGGTGGGGATGACCGCCTCTGCACCATAAACCAGCATGTAGGGAGTTGCTCTGGTCGATGTGCGGACTGTGGTGCGGTATCCTAGTAAGGCAAATGATAACTTCTCATGCCACTGTTTGTGACTTTCGACCATCTTCCTTAGTATTTTTTTGATGTTTTTATTGGCTGCTTCTACGACTCCATTCATCTGAGGTCTGTAAGCTGTAGAATTCTTGTGTTTAATCTTGAATGCCTCACACATTGCTTTCATTAAGTCGCTGTTGAGATTGGAACCATTATCAGTGATGATTGATTCTGGAATCCCGAATCGGCAAACAATACGATCACGGACGAAATCTGCCACAACTTTCTTAGTCACTGCCTTGTATGATGCTGCTTCAACCCATTTAGTAAAGTAATCAATCGCCACCAGGATAAATCTGTGCCCGTTTGATGCGGCAGGCTCGATAGGTCCGATAACATCCATTCCCCAGGCGGCAAATGGCCACGGTGAGCTAGTCGCAGTAAGCTCGTTTGGAGGCACCTTTATCATGTCTGCAGGTATCTGACAGCGATGGCATTTGCAAACATATTGGATACAGTCTGTTTCCATAGTCATCCAAAAATACCCTGCTCGGAGTATCTTCTTTGCTAAGACAAAACCATTCATGTGTGGTCCGCATGTCCTTGCGTGCACTTCATCTAATAGTCTGGATGCTTCCTTTGCTTCGACCCACCTTAGCAAACCTAAATCGGGAGTCCTCCTGTACAAGATTCCTTCGCTGTGAAAGAAGTTGTTGGATAATCTCCGAAGTGTGCGCTTCTGAGTAGCGTTGGCGAGTTCTGGATACTCCCCTGTTGTTAAGTACCTTTTCATGTCGTGGAACCATGGCTTTCCGTCCGCTTCTTCCTCAACGTTGGCACAATAAGCTGGCTGATCATAAATCCTTACTGGGATGGGATCAATAAAATTTGTGTCTGGATGTTGGATCATGGAAGATAGGGTAGCTAGTGCGTCAGCGAACTCATTCTGAACCCTGGGGACATGCTGAAATTCGGTCTTTGTGAATCTTTTCCTTAACTCCTGTATGTGGTGCAAATAGGGAAGTATCTTAGAGTTTTTGGTGGCCCATTCTTCTCGGACTTGATGTATGAGAAGGTCTGAGTCCCCTATCACTAGTAACTCTTGAATGTTCATGTGAATGGCCATCTTGAGTCCCATGATGCAAGCTTGGTATTCGGCCATATTATTTGTGCAAGGGAACCTGAGTTTGGCGGATACTGGGTAATGCTGGCCGGTTTCTAATACTAGGACTGCCCCTATGCCAACTCCTTTAAAATTGGCGGCCCCGTCGAAAAATAACCTCCAACCCTCGTAGGATTCTGCAATATCTTCTCCTACAAAGGACACTTCTTCATCAGGAAAATACGTTTTCAGGGGTTCGTATTCTCCGCCGATAGGGTTCTCGGCGAGGTGATCTGCTATGGCCTGGCCCTTAACTGCTTTCTGAGTCACGTAAACAATGTCGAACTCACTCAACAAGATTTGCCACTTGGCGAGCTTGCCAGTGGGCATGGGTTTCTGAAAAATATACTTCAACGGGTCCATCCTGGATATGAGATAGGTAGTGTAGGCACAGAAATAATGCCTCAATTTCTGAGCTACCCAAGTTAGAGCACAACAAGTGCGTTCTAATATGGAATACCGGGCCTCGTACGGGGTAAACTTATTATCGAGATAGTAGATGGCCTGCTCCTTTCTTCCCGTTTCATCATGTAGCCCTAGAACGCAACCGAACGTTTCACCCAAAACTGCAAGATAAAGAAATAAGGGCCTTCCTGGCTCGGGCGGAACCAAGACTGGTGGCGTTGACAGGTATTCCTTGATTCTGTCAAAGGCTTTCTGACAATCATCGGTCCATCTAGTAGCAGCGTCTTTCTTTAGCAATTTAAAAATGGGTTCACAAATGAATGTGGACTGGGCTATGAACCGGCTTATATAGTTGAGTCTTCCCAAGAAACTCATCACGTCCTTCTTGTTCTTTGGCGGTGGCAATTCTTGGATGGCTTTAATCTTTGATGGGTCCAATTCTATTCCTCGACGGCATACGATGAAACCCAGCAATTTTCCGGCAGGAACCCCGAATACACATTTGGCAGGATTCAATTTCAGATTGTACCTTCTCTGTCTGTTGAAGAATTTTCTCAGATCTTCCATATGATCAGCGGCTTTCTTGGATTTGACGATGACGTCGTCCACATATACTTCGATCTCCTTGTGTATCATGTCGTGAAAGATAGTAGTCATGGCTCTCATGTAGGTGGTGCCATCATTCTTCGGACTCAATTTTTCAAAATTTGTATTTTTTTTATTTATGAAAGAAAGACAACTCAGGAGTATTTTAATGATTTATTTTGACCTAAAAGGAAAAGTGGCTATTTTTTCAAAAATTTTATTTAAGCAAACAAAGACTCGGTTTTGCAGATACGGCCTTTAAGCACTTCGGGAAAGAAGATTTTAAGGTTGTGCCCGCTAACTATTGAAAATGACCCAAGGTGGCTGTTCTTGCAAAAGCGGCCTTCCGGCGCCCTTTTGGGGACATTCGGCTTATTTTAAGCAAGAATGGCATCACCTGACTTATTTGTGACAAAAATTAAAATTTTAGTATTTTTGGCTATTTTTGCAAAAGGGCGGTTGGACCCGATGAGGGTTGCCTACGTATCTCACATCCGGTGAGAATCAAATCAGCGTAATTCGGGCAGATTGGGAATTGAGTAAACTAACTCTTTTTTTTTTTCTTTTTATAAAACTCAGACCATGAAGTTTTAAGGCAAAAGAAAAATATTTTTGATTTTTTCTCTGATTTGTTTTTCTTTTGGAATTTTCTAAAAAAATGCATTAAAAGAAGAAAGGGAATTTTTTTTGGATTTTTGACTTTGATTTTGATTTTATTTTTGAAAGAAAGACTTCTAAAAATTTCTTTTTTTTTATTTGAACTTTGGGAATTTTAAAAGTAAAAAGAAAATATTGTTGTTTGAGTTTTTCATTTGTTTTCTCTTTTTCTAAGGAAAAAAGAGAATATTTTCGGAGTTTTGATGTAACATCTTAATTTTCGAAAGAGGGACTTTTAAGAAAATGCTTTGAATTTCTCAGCTTTTATTTATTTACAAAATTACTTCTAAAGAAAAGCAAAAATATTTTTGGACTTCAATTTTTCAAAATTTTTATTGACATTTACAAAAAAAAAACTTCTAAAGAAGAAAAGAGTATTTTTGGATTTTTGTTTCTGATTTTTTTGGATGTTTGGAAAAATACTTCAAAATGAAGGAAACCTGTATTTTTGGATTTTGATTTTTATTGCTTTTTCTTTTTATTTCATGAAAAACATTAGAAAGAAGGAAACCATTTTTTTTGAGTTTAAAAACTATTTTCTTTTTTTTTTTTGAATTTTCTAAAGAAAGGTTTTTAATGAAGGAACTAAAAGAAAATATTTTTGGATTTTTTTTTTGAAAATTGGGGTCGGAACCGATGAGGTTGCCTACGTATCTCACATCCGGTGAGAATCAGACCCGCGTAGTTCGGTCAGTTTTGACAAACGTAATATATATTTTTTTTGAACACAATCTTTTCTTTTTCTTTTCAAAAATTTTCTCTTTTTCATTTTTTCAAAAATCCGGCAGCATTTCGGTACTATTTGGGCGTTGATTTTTCAAAACAAGTGGTTACCCTCACTTAGTCCTAACACTGATATTTTTCTCAATTTTCTCTCATTATATACAAGCCGGTCAACATGCCAAGCCAAGGAAATAAATGCGCAAGTAGCACGTAAGATGCATCAGGATGGTCTTTTTCATTTCAGGTCACCTGTCCTAGACGGACCCAACCCCTGTGTTGAGTCCCCTAAGTCAAATGCACATGATGCAAACAAACGTTCCTACTAGGGATCCGGCATGAGGTTTTGTTCTTATAGGTTTAAACCCTAGGTTTATTGGTCTAGACCTGGCTTACCCGAGCGGACAACTCGAGCCGAGGGGGAGGCAGCGTACCGGGGATACAGAAGCTCCGCCGGCTTAGCAACTTATCCAAACCTCGTTCTAAATAGGAAAAGACTCTAAACAGAAGAGAAGCTACACGAAGTGCACCCTTCTCCATGATGTAGAAGACTCAGAGAGAGGAAGGGATTCGTAACAGTTTATATATACAACTCAACAAATATCAAAGCGGTAAAAAATTTAGCACATATAGCATGGAACATGTAGAAAAATCAGATAAAGCCAAATATAACAATTATACTAAGCTCGAATTCTTGAACCCTGAATCGAAATTCTGGGTTCGCATCCCCAGCAGAGTCGCCAGAGCTGTCACACCTCCTTTTTTACACACCTACCCCGAGGGGTCGTGTATAAGGGAGTTTTTCCATTTAAAGTGACATTATTCGAAATAGGATTATTTATTTATTTAGAGTCGCCACTTGGGATAGGTTTGGCTTTTGGTGTCCCAAGTCACCGGTTTATCTTGAATCCCAAATCGAGGAAATTTCTACTTCCGAGTGGAGTCCGCGAACCAGAAATTCTGAATAAGGAATTCTGTTGACCCGAGGGAAGGTGTTAGGCACCCTCGGATCCCGTGGTTCTAGCACGGTCGCTTAAACTATTATAATTGGCTAAAAATCTGATTTTAATACATATCGTCCTGTAGTGCAATTTTAGAATTATTTACCGCTTTTAATTAAAAAATTTAAGAAATTGAACGTCATTTAAAACATGTTTTCGGACCACGTCACATGAAATGCACCCGGATCCTCGACACATTTTATTCAACATTTTGGGATTTGGATTTGGGTCGCATGAAATGCACACCCGAATTTAGGAAGGTAAGATTATTAATGAACGCGCCTAAAGTGACTAACGTACTATTAACTTTGCGCGAGACCATAAAAATTCGCTAAATGGCATGCCCCAAATTCTAAGTATTTTAATATAAGTATTTAAAGAGGGCCACGCAATTTATGCATTTTGTTTGGTGCGGCGCACCTTGTTTTATTTTTAAAGGTCATCCTAAAAAGGACTATTATTTTCTAGTAAGGATTGTCTCTGAAAAAGCTTAATTAATAACATTCAAGCCTCCGGTTCAAGTCCAAATTTAAACAAGAGGAAAAACCTCTTAATTCAAATTCGCTACTTAACTCGGAAGGCCCAAAACATGTGTTGTAAAATTATTTCTACGACCTTAATATAAAATCCAGCATTCAGCACTATTGGGCTTTAAAAATTAGCCCAAGATGATGAAAATACTGTCAACTTAATAAGAAGCTGCCTTGCTTTGGGCCCTTGGGACAACAGAATTCTTAGGCCCAAATCCTATTTAAATAAGAGGCTGCCAGGTTTTGGCTCATATCCAAGACTGATTTCATTTGTTTCAGGCCACTGATTTTAATTTGGGACGGGGTTTAATGATTTTGTGAACAAGTAAACGGTTCTGAAATCATTCAAATTTGAACATGCTAACTTTGAATCCAATTATCACAGGCATACTCAACTCAATTTAAACATGCTAACTTTAAATCAAGTTCATTCAGTGCATTCTCAGGATTTTCGTGCATGAATTCAACCTGTAGATGAACAATTAACTATTTACTACATTTGAACTACAAAGTATGTTTGATCTAATACTAATACGAACAAGCAATTCATTTTAAATTCAATTTCGAATCAGTAGCTTATTCTGAATAGCTAAATCTGAATTAACCATACTAAGACTGATGTTCCTGCTAACTTCTCATAACAGTTTGAATATCCAATTATCAGTCACAAATGCAAATCTATGATTTCAAAATCAATTTCGAGCTCATAACAGTCTTCGATTTAAAAATAAAAGTCAAACTAACACAAGAGATTAAGCTATGCTATACTAAGGCTAATACTAGACGAACAATCATCAGTCCAATAGTCTCAAACAGTCCAGTCCATGTTAATTATAATGAAATATACTAAGGTATTGAAAACAGCTGAAATTCATGACTAAAAAATGCATCAACTTCATTTCATTTTTCAACTTGAGATCTACATTCCAATGAACTCAGGAAGTGTACCTGGAGGTTACAACAAGGAAGAAGGAGTAGCAGCAAACAACAAGTAACAACAGCTCAAAATTGATCTCAAATCCCAGGATTAATATCGAAACGAAATCCAGCAATCACACAACCAGTAACCAGCCAAGATAACAACTCGAATAGACCAGATTCAAACTTGAAAATGACTCTAGGAGCTTTTAAACCTCAATTACTGAACAAACCAGGGAATTCAAGCCATTTTTGAACCTTAGGTAAGCTAGAACTTCGAATTAGGAGCTAGAACTTGAAATTGATCTAAGAACTGCAATAGAACAGTATTGTTTTTTTTGAGTTTTCTGTTACTTTTTTTGGATTTTTTTGAAGAACGGAGATTGAACTTCAGTTTTTGCTTTTGGAGTTTTGAATTTCAAACTTTCAGAAGTTCGAATTTGTGGGGGGTTTTTTTGGGGGGAATTTTTATCAGATCTAAACTTTTGGGTAATTTTTAGGTGCTCCCAAAACTTGTTAAAGAAGGCAGGGGGACTGCCTTTTATAGACAGAAATGAGGGGGAAGCTTCCAGATTTCATTTACCCCCTTTTTCCCTCTCTTTTATTTTCAGTTTTTATACATTAGTCCCTAATGTTTTGACTTGTTGCTCAAGTTTCTGCATTAAATTTCTGAAATTAGAACTAAAGCCCTATTTTAGAAGGTCCTAGAAGATTCTAGGTTAAACTACAGCATTCCTATCCATTTCTAAATACCTAGATTACCCCTGAACTTGTTTTGAAATTACCAACCTAACACTAGACTAAACTTCACCCTCTTTTACCCTAATTAAGGACTATCAGCTATAACGAAACAGATTAAACTAATTAAAACTAAATAATACTATAGAATCACTAATCACTAATAACAAACAATTGAAATCGAATATGAACTGGAGAAATTAAAGCCTAAAACCTATTCAGACAAGATTATACTAATACCAAGAAATCATTGAAACATGATTAACAAAAATGACAAAATCAGAATCGGAAAAAGACAAAAATAAAAAAATGACTAAGAAAACCTACTAATTTGGCTAAAACAAATACTAAAACAAGATTAAACAAAACGAAACAAAATTAAACTAAACAAGTAACACAATTACAAGAACAAAATGCAAATATTGAAACCAAAAATCAAAACAGAATCAATCGTAGAAAAGAAAAAATTTAAACAAGGAAGAAGGAAAAGAACAAACTCACTGATATGGTCTTCCCTTCGATCGACTTTTCGAAATTGATTTTTTAATTAATGTTATATGTTTATTAAAACATATAACATTAATTAAAAATCATCCGAGTTCCTGAAATTCCAAAACAGTTTGAACTTTGAAAACCCCAGATCTAAGATTTTACGAGTTCCGGTTGGATTTGGGGAAAATGGTTTAGGGTTTTAGGCTAAGGAGAGTGAGGGGAGTGTAGGGTGTGGATTTGGTAGGTTTTGGATGACGGCGCCGCCGTGCACGGTGGTGGCGGCGCCTAGGGTTTGATATATTTGAGGATTTCGGCTAGGATTCGAAGGATTTCAAGCGTGGATATGCAAAGAGGAGGGAGGGAGGAATCTGTGGTGAAAATTTGGGCGAGTTTGGAGGCCGGCCGCCACCGTGAGGCGATTTCCGGCGGCGGCGTAAGGCGGAGACGGGAGGGGGGGGGGGGGAACAGGAAGTACGAGGAAGGTCAGTTTTGTCTCTAGGTTTCTGAAAGGTTTTGGAAATTTTTATTTAAAATCCATAATTGAACCAGGGCCGTTGGATTAGACTGGATGGATGACTTGGATTGATTTCACACTTACTAATTCAAAACGACGTAGTATCCCTCTTATACTACGTCGTTTTATTGGTCTCAGGGGCATGGTCATTTGGACCGGGTAGGGGTGCATTTGGGCTTGAATTTGACCGGATCTGGGAAGGGGTTTTGGTCCAATTTGGGCTGCCATTTAGCACTGGCCCAATATCAGGCCAGCCTGATTTTGTATCTCTTTTCTTTTAATTCTTTTCATTTATCTTTTTATTTATTTATTTATTGTTTCAACTTTAAAAACCAAACAAAAATTAAACCTAAAAAATTAATTCAACCTACCTAGTTAAACTACAATTAAACTAACATCACTTTAAGGAAATTAATAAACCTAAAACTAAAATTAAAATCAAACAAAACAAATCAAAGTTTCTTTATAATTTTTATATTTTGTACAAGCATAATTACTAATTAGTCTAAGAAAAAATGTAAAATTAAATCCTAAATGCAAATGTGCTATTTTTGTATTTTTATGAATTATACAAAATGCAAACAAACACAAAATCATGCAATTAAGTTATAAAAATCAAATAATAAAAGGAAAAATTCTAATTTTATGAATTTTATAGGAGTAATTCAAGCGAGGCAAAAATCACGTGCTCACAGGTAGGTCTGTAATGTCGAATATGACTTGTGTGCAAAATTTGAGGTCAATTGGATGTGATTTGATAGGTTTTCGGCATCGAATGTTGAAGTTTGAATTTCTCAAGTTCATCAAGTTTGATTTGGGGTGTGATTCGTGATTTTAGGGTTGTTTGATATGATTTGAGGCCTCGAGCGAGTCCGTAATGTATTTTGGGACTGGTTGGCATGATTGGTTGGGGTCCCGGGGCCTCGGGTGGATTTCGGATTGTTAACGGATCAATTTGGGAATTTGGAGAAGAAGTGATCAGCTGCCTTCTGGTGTAACCGCACCTGCGAGGCTTGGGCCGCAGGTGCGGAACCGCAGAAGCAGCCCTTGGGTCGTGCGAAAATGGGCCGGTCAGGCTGGGACGGCAGATGAGGTCGTTTTGTCGCAGATGCGTGACCGCACCTGCGGAAGGTGAAGCGCAGATGCGCAAGCTGAGGCTAGGAGGAGGACCGCAGAAGCAGATGGTAGCTCGCACCTGCGGGACCGCAGAAGCGGTCAAGTGACCGCAGGTGCGGAAATGCTGGAATCAGTAAGGTTGTTTAAAACGGGGGTTTAGCTCATTTCAACCCCATTTTCTCCATGGGAGCCGATCTTTGGGCGATTTTGGAGCTTCATCTCTGTCATCCATGTCAAGGTAAGTGATTTCTGCTAGTTTTGAGTTAAATACTTGGATTATATATGGATTAGAGCATGAAAATTAGTGAAAATTTGTGGGTTTTTGGTAGAAGGCCTAATTATATTTTGGATTTTTACCACGATTTTGGACATGAAATTGAGAGTAAATTATATATTTGAGTTCGTGAGGCCATGGGTAAACTTTATCTTCGAAAAATTTTAGAATCCGGGCACGTGGGCCCGAGGGCATTTTGTCAACTTTTCGATCGGGGTTAGAAATTGTTATAAATTGGATTATTATGAGTAATTGAACCTATATTAATGGATTTGCATAATTATTGGCTAGTTTTGGAGCGTTGTGCATCAATTTAAGTCTTCGGAAGGGCGTGGAATGCCGGTTATGGAACTTCGGAGCGAGGTGAGTCTCCTTTCTAACCTTGTAAGAGGGAATTGTCCCCATAGGTGAGTTAATTGGTTATGTGCTCCTATTTGTGGGGGCTACGTACGCACGAGGTGACGAGAGTCCGTGCGTAGCCACTATTATGTTTAAGTCCGGGTAGTCTAGGACCCAAAAGCATGCTATACTTGGAATATTTGTAATCTTGTTGACAGTTTGAATTGCTTAAATCACATCGAATTAGTAAATGAGTTTCTAAAAAAGGATTAAACTTCATTTCTTTGAATTGCTAAAAGAGAATTGGTTTTTCTTTGGATAAATTGCTCTTTGGTGAGTTCTTGATTGACTGTTTGAATGTGTTTATCTATTGTGGAACGGGCCGAACGCCTCGGTAGATTAAATAGATGCATATATGGTTCGCGCCATTCGACCCTGTGGCAGTGCACGGTTTAAATATTGTTGGATCGGGTCGTACGTCCTCGGCATGATTTGCGCATGCTTGTATTGCTTGTCTTGTAATTTACCGAAGTTGATATTGCTTCTTACCGTCTTGAGAATATATGTATAAATGATGAAAAAGGAAATTGGAAATTTTCATACAAAAAAAAGAATTGTTTACTTGCTTCACTCTATTGAATTACATTCATGTTTATATAAACCCTCGACTTGCTATATTATTGATGTATCATCATTGGACCACTAGTAAGTGTCGAATTCGAGCTCTCGTCTCTACTTCTTCGAGATTAGGCAGGATACTTACTGAGTACACGTTGTTTTTGTACTCATGCTACACTTGCTGTGCATTTTTGTTGCACAGGCACCTGCATCTCCAGCGGCCTAGTGGGCATAGCAGCATGGTTGATACGGATACTTAGGTGAGCTGCACTTCTCGAGACGACCTGCAGCCAGCAGAGTCTCTTTCAGATTTCCATATTTATTATCTGTCCTATTTGTATTCCTGAACAGTTGTTGTATTATTTTGTTTTCTAGAGATAGCTCATGCACTTGTGACACCGGGTTCTGGGATAATTATGGGATTGTTTAAATATTGAGTTTGTTAAAGACATCAGTATCTATTCAGTAAAACTTATTACTTATTGTTAATGTACAAAAGGAACGATTTCGAAAATGTTGAAACAAGAAATTTCAAGTAAATTGGTGTTGGCTTGCCTGACAGTGGTGCCAGGCGCCATCACGACCCTTAGTGGATTTTGGGTCATGACAGTGAGCCGCCGCATTATTTGTGGAGGCCGTTATTTCAGCTCTATCTATCTTATGTCCATTGTTTCTTTTGTGGTTTGCATGCGCGTCAGTTAAACTTCTAATACTCTGTTAGATGATCCATGGTCTTAGTATGTAATTCGGGCTATAGATTTACTATTTTAGTGCTCATTAGATTTTATTAATAAATTATAATTTTAGTTGGATAATTATTTCGTATTTAGAAAATTTTATGCGAACTTGTACGTATTTCCCTTGGTGCTTATATAAAAGGTTAAAAATAAATGAATTGATTCGTTTAGCCGGTGGTGTTAGTTGGGTGTCAATCACGTCTAGGTGGTAGTTTAGAACGTGACATAAAGTATCCTAGAGATGTTAATACTAAGTACTCTTTGCTATGATGAAGAGATGAGTCATGGATCTGACCTCAGTAATTCGGAACAAATTAACTGATTCTACGTATACTAAAGCAAAAATCATTGTTGAGTATTAAGGTTTTGATGATCAAAAAAGTTTGTTCAGAGAAAATGCTCTACGAACCAGGTCCTCAATGTAGCTGCTTAACTGTTCTAAGAACCAGGTCCTCAAGGTTGATGATTGCACGTTTGATGTTCGGAAAAAATGCATATATTTAACCATTATTGCCTCACATTATAGCACTTCTAATCATCTTTTGAGTATTAATTACATTACTTTATAGTTTATACTTAATATTATATTTTAACTATGTAGGAATAAAGTTGTGTGAAGATGAAGAGATTTGGAACAAAATTAAATAAAACACGAAGAACAAAAAGAAATTAAAAGAATAAAAAAAATAAGGAAAAAGTGGGGGACACCCTTTGGTGTTTGTCCCCCAAGTGAAAGACAAGCAAAAGACACAAATACAATTCTAACCAAGAACGGATTTGAAGGCAAAATGCTATTGGACTCAGCGTCAGGGCCAGCGCGACGCGCTGCCCAGGACGCTTGGTGACGAGATTTTTTCTAAATTCGTTTGGGACAAAGTTTTTCGATCCTACACACCCTTAACTCGTATAAAGAGAAGTCTAAACCTATTTTGAAGGGGAAAATGCCACTTTGAGAGAAAAACAATAGTATGGAACACTCGGGAGCACGGAATACATCGATTCTTTCATCATTCATCTAGTATTCATAGCTTTCATGTTTAAAAATAATATTTTGATTATTGTCATGAACATGAGTGGCTAGTTCTTCTCGTTCTGGGGTTATGCATGCTACATGAATGTTGACATTAGAAGTTTAAATTGCGATTTTGATTTTAAAATATTGGTTTGTTTATTTAATCTTGTTCTTAATTATTTCGCTGTATAGCTAACAGTGAAATACTTTTTACGAGTCTAGAGTTGAACTCGAAAGTGAAAATTTTAGATTGCATATAGGAATAAATAGAGCAAGTTCTTGAACTTGGGCATTGGGGAACGGATTCGCAACTAGGATAGAAATATACATAATTATCTTGCTTGGTTGAAATACAGGAATTATAAATGTGTTCTTGTTAGTTTTAATTCGAGTTTTTGACCAATATTGTCCTTTATCTTTGAGGGTAGGTCTATTTTGGTCCCTCAAATATAACCCCGAGCATATTTAGTCCCTTAAGTATGCTAAAGTGAAGCACCTTTAGTCTCACTGACACAATGTGTTCAAAAACTAACGGTATTACCCAACTCTAGTTCATGAAGCAAATCTTCTGCTCTGAAGCAAAATGTTTTCTCTCCTTATATTGGATAGCACAACTTATCACTTCAATCCCTCATTATTAGATCATGTCTTCTAAAATTTTGACCTTGAAAATATCTCCTTCTGTGCCAGTTTTCAATGAGAAAATGATATTGTATAACCGCCGTAAAATAATAGCCAAAAAAAAATATAAAATTTATATATATATATATATACACACACACAAACACATACATTTTGTATGTTAATATACAAAATTATACAAATTTTATATACTTTTTCGGTTACTAGATGTAACAGTTTCTGACGCGGGCTACTAGTGATAATACAACCTGGTTATTCGTTTGCTTGAATAATATGCCCAGAAGTGATCCTGGCAGCTCTACTTTTTCAAATTTTAACTTTTCTTTTTGGAAAAATCAATCGAAATTTTTAAAAGTAAAAGTTTCAACGTTAAAATCTTAAATTTATCAGCTATGTACTATTAGTGGGTGTTGGTTTATAAAATGTTTTCGATAAGTAAATTAAAAAGATGGTGGTGAGTGCCGAAACCAACCCCGAAATGGGAATGGCTTTTTTCTTTTACTGATGATCTTCTTCTTATAGTGTCACATGAGTAACACGAGGTAGTGCTGTTAGTTTTTGAGGACATTGTGTCAGTGAGACTAAAGGTGCTCCACTTTAGCATACTTAAGGGACTAAATATGCTCAACGTTATATTTAAGGGACCAAAACAGACCCACCCTCAAAGATAAGGGACAATGTTGGCCAAAAACTCATTTTAATTTTATAGACATATAGGCATTAAGTTAACTTGAATAGGCAAGAAAGAACTCGGCCGATTCTTTTGAGCAATATTAACCCTGTTAACCAATAAACTATATTAGTCAATTCAATTGAAGAATACAGTAGTAATGTTAGATAGCCCATAACCCTATCATTTTCATCGCATTGATAACATAAAAATCTGCTCTTCTTTTTGTTCAAAGTTCACTATTTGTTTTTCTTTATTTTGATTAGATTATAATCAAATACTCTATGTTTAATTCTTGATAAGATAATTAGGATAGTGTAATTTAGTTAATATTTAATCACAAGTACTCGTGGGTTCGATATCTAATTTTTAGTCACTTTATTACTTGACGATTGCATATACTTGTGTGTGCGTTTGGCCGCAAGAACCTTTTGGCGTCGTTGTCGGGGACTTAGATTAGCTATTTTTCTAGATTAGACTTTTTTTTTAGCAAATAGATAAGACTTTTACTTTTATCTTTACAAGTTTTTTTTCTTTTTGTAAATATCTTTTTCTTATGACTATTTGATTTTTCTCTTACTGTGTTTCTAGTTTTCTCAGCATGACATCTAGGGATGAAATATATGGAGGTAAGGTTATTGATGAAAATGCTTGATCGACGGAAGACTTTTATGGGGCCCGTATTCTTAGGCTTGTCATGACATGAACTCTTGGAAGTCTGAATTTGAATGTGGGAGTAAGGGTTGGTATTGAGATGGATATTCTCGATTAAGGGAATATGAGAAACTATGTTGTTTACTAACAACGTTGGTGAATGATTGGTCTAAGGAGAGAGTTGATCTTGCCCAAGAAATTAACAGTTTTGGCTTAGTTGTGCGCAACTTGGATGCAGATTTAAGTGCAAGGGTTTATGCTTGTAATGCCCAACAATTTAATGATCAGTTGTATGAATGTGAAAAAGATCTTCTAGGGCAAATTGAGGAGCGAAAACGGGAATACCGATCACTAGACCATATTTTTTGTATGATGCCTATGTTGAGAAAGATACACTAGAGTCATGTGAAGAAGTAGATAATGTTGCACTTGAAGACTCTAGTGTGTGTACATATGAGGATGTAAATAGCAATAGAATTCTAGAGTTGGGGCATATTGGTCATCATTCCATATATTTTTTAACATTGTGTTTGGATGATGACATGGAAATCGAGTCATCTGAACCTTCGGAGGAGTCAACGTACGAGGGACAAGGTGCATGTATTCTTGAATTTGTCGTGCTAGAGAGACATAATTACATTCCTCATCTAAAGGTCGAGAAGTGCAAAGTAAAAAATTTATTACTTGGCCTGGTTATCTTTGTAGCCCCACCAAGGGAGGATAGCCGCATACTGGATGCCCTGTTAGGGGTACAATTCATAAGTTCGAGGTGGAGACAAAAAGTTGTTCGTGTCATGCCGCGATATTAAATTAGGCGCTTGTTGGGAGGCAACCCAGCTTTACTGCTTACTTTTTAAGGTATATTTTAATTTTCTATTATTTTTGTAGTATTTATTTTTATTTTGTAGGATTATGAGCATAGGAAGAAAAGCCACTGGAAGTGTGCAAAAGCGAGCCAGATGGTTGGAATAGTGTGAGGTACCCGCACAAAGGATCATTCGTGGAAGAAGTCTGAGTACCCCGTGAGTTGCTATTGCTTCGGCCTTTGGCCTTTCAGGGGGTTTCTTGTCCATCCTTTTTATTTTGCTTTATTTGTGCATTGGGGACACTGCACTCTTTTAAGTGTGGGGTGAAAGATTCTCTGTGCTTTGTATAGTATTATATTTGTATATTGTTAATTACTTATCTTTTTATTGTTAGCTCGCTTCTTAGTTTTAATTACATAGTTAGTAGAATTAATGGTATAAATATAGTAATAGTTGTTGTTTTAGTAGCTTGAAAAAAAATCGAAAAGATAAATAAAAAAATTAACTTTCCTGACGATGGATCTCCTAGACAATTTTCTTGAGGGATTAAGTCTAACCAAAAACAAAAAAAAATAGAAAAAACACAAGTAGAAAAGCATGTCTTTAGTTTCTTAGGTAGTAATAAACCCCCGTGGTTTTTCTTTGTGCCTCCGTTATTTTTCATGGGATGTATTTTGAACCGGATAGTATTTTTTTAGAGTAGATTAGGAATTTAGAGAATAAAAGGAGAAGAATGATAAACCTAAGCGCCTTTGACTTGTTTGGTAGTATATTTAGGCTTTGGCATGTGTAGCATCTTTCTTATGTGTTGAAGTTGTTCATGATGCCGTGTTTAATTGGATAGCATATCTTATGATGCCTACATCTCATTTACTTGACTATTGTTCACTTTATGCTTAATGCTTAATATATCGTGGCTTTGTGAATACTTGCATTAGGTGAGAGTCGAAATGAGACCATCCTTAGTGAGTCATGTGCCATGTGGGAAGTGAGCTTTTTGTATAGTCCATGTCATTGTAATTGAGTCTAGAACTTGGCTAAACTTGCTTGGTATGTGAGTTGAAGCAATATTTTAGGTGATGATCGGTTTGAAAAATTATTTTAGGCTTTCTTTGATCCTTTTGAGCTTAATGCAAACACAAATAAAGTTATTCCTAGTTAACCCTTTGTGATGGTTATTTTGAGTTTTAGCTTTTATTTTCGTGTTCTGAGACTTCGATTAGCTCTGCTTAGCGATTATCGATTTGTGTGCGCAGTCCGTGTCTTTTTCCGAAAATTTTTTATGTGAAAATTGAAGAAAATGTAAATTTTTGTCTTAAAAATAATTTGATTTGACTACGGTTAATATTTTGTGTAAACGGACTCGGATAAGTATTTTGACGGTCTCGATGGGTCCGTTCCGTGATTTGGGACTTGAGCATATGACCGGAATTGAATTCGGAAGTCCCTAACTTGATTTAACGTGATTTGTTGAAAACTAATAATTTGACGGTAATTCCTAAGTTTGACAGTAGGTTGACTTTATTGCTACCGGGTTCGGATTTTGGTTTCGAAATTTGGTATAGGTACATTTTACTATTTATGACTTGTCTGCAAAATTTGGTTCAAAACTGAGTTGAGTTGACATGATTCGCACGCTCGGTTGTAAATTTGAAAGTTATTACGTTTCAATAAAAATTTCATATATTTTGATGGCTGATTCGTAGCTCTAGGTGTTATTTTGGTGTTTCGATCACGCGAGTGAGTTTGTATGATGTTGTCACACTTGTGTGCATGTCTGGTTTGGAGCCCGAAGGGCTCGAGTGAGTTTCGGATAGCCCACGGGTGATTTTCGGACTTAGAAAATTTGCCGATTTGCTGATATCTGGTACTTTGTGCTTTGCGATCGCGGAGCTACTCTCGCGATCACGAAGGGGAAGTGGGGCTAGGGAGAAAATTTCTTCTACGCGAACGTGGGGACTTGGTCGTGAATGCGAAGTAGCGGGGGATTTACTTTTCGCGAACGCGATGGGTTATGGGATCTGGGGCAGGCTGGGCAGTTACACTACGTGAACACGGGCTTTGGCTCGCGAACGCGGATGCAGGGGGTGGCTAAGCCTTCGCGAACGCGAAGTGTTGATCGTGATCGCGATGGCCATTTGGCCAGTGCTCTTCGCGAATGCGTAAGGTGCTTCGCAAACGCGAAGAACACCTAATGCCTAGGTAGTAAACATTTCAAAAGTTGGGATTTTCTTCACTTTTCACCATTTTCAAGTTTGAGCTCGTCTTAGAGGCGATTTTGAAGAGAAATTTCATCCCAACTTCATAGGGTAATAGATTTTAACTTGTTTTCTTCCATTTTCATAAACACCATTGATTTCTAACCTTTAATCTACGCTTTTCATAGAAGAAACTAGGGATTTAGATAGAAACTGGGGATTTTGAGAAATTGAGATTAAGACCTCAAATTGAGGTCGGATTTCAAAACTGATCACGTAACCGGGCTAGGGGATGAATGGGTAATTGGGTTTTTGTTTGAATCTTGGATTTTGACCAAGCGAGCCTGGGTTAACTTTTGTTGACTTTTTCCAAAATCATTAAAGATTGAATCTTTTTCACTCGTGGGTAGTTTCTAAAGTTTATTTTGAATTGTTTGAACTATATTTGGTTAGATTCGATTGGTTTGGAGGCGAATTATAGGGGAAAGGCCCGATTGAGCTTTGATTTAGTTGTAGAGTGAGGTAAGTGTTGGACCTAACCTAACTTGAGGGAATTAGGAATTTTTGAACTATGTGTTATATAGATTATGTGAGAAAAAGGCGTATATGCGAGGTGACGAGTGTATATACTCTGTTAATATATTTGTTTCCATGTTTCTCGTTATTTCATGATTTATCTTATTCCATGCCTTAGTTGTTACATATATTATTTGAATTCTATGTCGTAATTTTTATTTGTCATTTAATTATTCTTGTATTAAATTGTTCGTCCCTTCCATGATTTCATGTTTATTTGCTACTTGCCTTTAATTGTTTTACTTGCCCACCTTGATTATCACATGCTTTACTTGTCCTATTATTTTTGTAATATTTGTTGCATTTTATGATGTAGTTTCATTGCATGAGTTGTTGAGTTTGTTAGACACTGATAAACTAGTAAAGTAGAAACTTCGAATTCTTAAAGACTCTTTGATTATTACGTGGTCCCTTATTGCCTTGTACTTTTGCCCTTTTATGCAGAAATTCTCGTATATTGAGTTATTGGATTGTTTATGTTTATTGAAATTGTTTGTGGATCGGGTTGCAAGCCGCAACGAGAATTGAAAGATAATAAATTAAAATGGTGAAATAAGGGCGGATTATGATATTGATAAGTAATGATATGGTGGGATCGGGTTGCGCGC
The DNA here is from genome assembly GCF_001879085.1 of Nicotiana attenuata. Lineage (NCBI taxonomy): Eukaryota > Viridiplantae > Streptophyta > Magnoliopsida > Solanales > Solanaceae > Nicotiana > Nicotiana attenuata. The sequence goes on from NW_017671685.1 coordinate 23,524, forward strand.
CGCAACGGATTGTATACGTGATACTTGATATTGATAAATAATGCTAAGGTGGAATAAGGGAGGATTATAATATTGATAAAATGAATATAGGGTGGGATCGGGTCGCGCACCGCAACAGATTGTATACGTGGTATTTGATATTGATAAAGGATGTTACGGTGGGATCAGGTTGCGCGCCGCAACAGATTGTGTGTGGTGTACTTATTGTTGTTGTATTAGTTTCAACATTTTTATATGAGATCACGAGGTTTGTTATTCTGAGTTTTTTGATAGTGAGGTTTGAGTTCATTCTTATAAATTAACTGCTTTACTTTCATTTCCTATTTTCCTTCCCTGTTATTATTATTATTATTACTGCGTACAGGTTATTGTAAGTGGCCCCTTTTAGCCTCGTCACTATTTCATCGAGGTTAGGATCGGTACTTACGGAGTGCATGAGGTCGGTTGTACTCATACTACACTCTGCACTTCTTGTGCAGATACCAGAGTTGGTCCCGACAGCGTTTAGTGAGGTCGCTCGGATCTAGCTACTGGCGGAGACTTGAGGTATAGATGCACGTCGCTCGCATCCCTGAAGTCCCCTTCTATACCATCTCAGCTATTTATTTTGATTCAGACAGTTATGTTTTTATTCCGACTATTATTTGTAGTACTCTAGACGCTCATGAATTCATGACACCAGTTTTGGGATTGCATTTGGATTTCTTCATTTATTAGTTATCACCTTATTTCAGACTATTCAGTTTTATTGTGGTAAATTGATATGGATGTAAAAAAATGGTTAATAATTAGATCTAACGTTTGCTTACCTAGCAAGTGAAATGCTAGGTGTCATCACAATCCCGAGGGTGGGAATTTTGGATCGTGACAAGTTGGTTTCAGAGCACTAGGTTGCCTAGGTCTCATGAGCCATGAGCAAGCTTAGTAGCATCTGGAGGATCGATACGGAAACGTATGTATTTATCTTCCAGAGGCTATGGAGTTTAGGGGAAAAAATTAACTTCCTTCTTTCTTTCTCTATCATGCGATTTTATCCTATCATTGATGATTAGACCATTCTATTCTTGGTCTATCGCAGATGGCGAGAACACGTATAACATCTATAGCTGGGCGGGAGCTAGAGCCCCCTATTGCAGCTACCACCAGGGGCAGAGGTCGAGCCAGAGGCCGAGGCTGAGGCAGAGCTCAGCCTAGAGCTCGAACAGCAACATTCGTAGTGGAGCCTCAGATTGATCATGAGGAGGAGATCCCAGATCTACCAGCTCAGGTCTCGGAGGGATTTATAGCCAGTCTAGTGATTCAGGACGCCCTAGTCCGCTTTGTGGGCCTTTTAGAGTGTATGGCCTAAACCTGTGCATTTCTGGTGGCACCAGCCATCTCTCAAGATGGGGGAGGAGCACGGACCCCCGCTACTCACACTCTGGAGCAGATGGATCCTCTATGTCAGACTCCAGCAGCCTAGCCAGTTGGGGTAGTTCAGCCGGTTGTTGTAACATAGGCCGGGAATAGGCCCCCTATGTCTTTTGAGGCCTTGACGAGGTTAGATAAGGTCACGAAGCTCTTTCCTGTTCATTTCAGCGGCGCACCTTCTAATGACCCACAGTATTACTTAGACAGTTGCGACAACTGTTGCGCAACATGGGTATTGTTGAGAGCAATGGGGTCTAGTGTTTTAGATGACCGGTTCTACCAAGAGATGGTGGAGAGATAATGTGTTGACAAGACCAGCTGGGTCGCCTTCACTTACCTGGGATCAGTTTTCATAGTTATTTCTGGATAAGTTCATTCCTTTCACTCTGAGAGAGGAGTATCGTAGGCAGTTTGAGTGCCTTCAGCAGGTGGCATGACCATAACCCAGTTTGAGACTCGATTTGTGGACATATCTCGCCATGCCATTATCTTGCTTCATATTGAGGCGGAGAGAGTGGGGAGATTTATTGATGGGCTCACTTTCAGTATCCGGCTATAGATGGCCAAGAAGACTGTAGATGATATTTCATTTTAGAGGGTCGTAGAGATTGCTATACAGATCAAGATGGTTCATGGTTAGGAGAGAGGGCCAGTATCATATTTCATTTTGGAGATTTCAGTGCTGCCTCATCTGGAGGCACGGGTACTTTTGGTAGAGGCCATCCTCCCGAGCCATTTCAGTCAGCACTTCAAGCATCCCACGGTGTTTCGAGTAGTCATGGTCCTTATGTATCTCATCCTAGGCAGTTAGCCTATAGTGTACCATCAGCTCCTATTAGTGCGCCTCTGATCCAGAGCTACCACAGTGGTTATCCGACCCGTTCGGGTCAGCCTCAGCTTCACCAGCCACAACAGTCAAGCGGGTGTTTTGAGTGTGGGGGTACAGGTCATATCAGGAGGTACTGCCCTAGATTGTTGAGCAGTATGCCATAGCAGAGTTCTCGTACCATGGTTCTGGCACCAGTTGCTTCACCGCTCGCTCAGCCAGCTAGAGGCGGGGGTCAGGCTGCTAGAGGTGGAGGTTAGGCCATTAGAGGTGGAGGCCAGCCAACTAAGGGTCATCCGACAGTCATCTAATGCCACTATTACATGTATTGTTCCAGTTTGCCATAGAGATGCTTCAGTTCTATTTTTTTGGGGGATCTACTTATTCCTACGGGCCATCCTATTCTGCTTCATATGTGGTTGTACCTCGTGATTCTTTGAGTGCTCATGTGTATGTGTCCATGCATGTAGGAGATTCTATTATTGTAGATTGTGTTTATCACTCGTGTGTGGTTTCTATCGGTAGCCTTGAGACAAGTGTAGATATCCTACTTCTTGATTTGGTAGACTTTGATATTATTTTGGGCATGGATTGGTTGTCACGTTATCATGCTATATTGGAAAGACATGCCAAGACGATGACCTTAGCCATGCCGGGGTTGCCCGATTAGAGTGGAAGGGGACTCCTGGTCATTCTACCAACAGGGCTATTTCTTATGTGAAGGCTTGCTGTATGATCGAGAAGGGATGTCTAGCATATTTGGCCTATATTCGGGATTCTAGTATAGAGGTTCCTTCCATGGATTCAATACCATTTATGCGTGAGTTTCTTGAGGTGTTTCCTATAGATATGTCGGGGATGCCACATGACAGAGACATCGACTTCTGTATTGACTTTGCTCTGGGCACTCAACCCATTTCTATTCCACCATACCGTGTGGCCCATCCTGAGTTGAAGGAACTGAAGGAGAAGCTGCAAGAGTTACTTGATAAGGCATTCATTAGACCTAGTGTCTCGCCTTGGGGTGCACCCGTGTTGTTCGTGAAGAAGAAAGATGGTTCAATGAGAATGTGCATAGACTACGGCAGTTGAACAAAGTCACTATCAAGAACAAGTATATGTTGTCGAGGATTGACTTATTTGATCAGCTTCAGGGTGCCAAAGTATTTACGAAGATTAATTTGAGATCTGGCTACCATCAGTTGAAGATTAGGGAATCAAATGTCCTTAAGACAACTTTTCGGACTCGGTATGGGCATTATGAGTTTCTAGTGATGTCATTTGGCTTGACGAATGCCCCAGCAACATTTATAGATTTGATGAATCGAGTATTTAAGCCTATTTGGATTCTTTTGTGATCGTATTCATTAATGATATCTTGATCTACTCCCGCAGTCAAGAGGAGCATGAGCAACATCTTCAGATTGTACTTCAGACTCTAAGAGATAGCCAGCTATATGCTAAGTTTTCAAAGTGTGAGTTTTGTTTGGACTTGGTCTCCTTTTTGGGACATGTTGTATCGGTCGAGGGCATTAAAGTGGATCCTAAGAAGATTGAGGCGGTTCAGAACTGGCCTAGACCTACTTCAACTATGGAGATTCGGATTTTCATGTGTTTGGCGGGTTATTATCGTCGGTTCGTGGAGGGGTTTGCATCCATAGTAGCCCCATTGACTAGATCGACCCAGAAGGGTGCTCCATTCGGGTGGTCTGATGAGTGTAAGTTGAGCTTTTAGAAGCTCAAGACTGCTTTGACTACAACCCCAGTGTTGGTGTTGCTCGCAGTTTCAGGATCCCACATGGTGTATTGTAATGCATCCCGTATTGGGTTTGGTGCAGTATTGATGCATGATGGTAGGGTGATTGAATACGCATCATGGCAATTGAAGGTTCATGAGAAGAATTACCTTATTCATGACTTAAAGTTGGCAGCCATTGTTCATGCACTGAAGATTTGGAGGCATTACCTCTACGGCGTGTCACGTGAAGTATTCACGAATCATCGGAGTCTATAGTATTTGTTCAAGCAAAAGGATCTCAACTTGAGGGAGCGGAGGTGGTTGGAGCTGTTGAAAGACTATGATATCACCATTTTGTATCATCCCGGGAAGGCCAATGTGGTGGCCGATGCCTTGAGTAGAAAGGCTGTGAGTATGGGTAGCCTTGTGTATATTCCAGTTGGGGAGAAGCTTGTAGCATCAGATGTTCAGGCCTTGAATGTTTTAGGAGCCTAGTCGTGTTCTAGCTTGCACGGTCTCTCGGTCTTCTTTGTATGAGCGCATCATAGAGTGTCAGTATGACGGCCCCTATTTGTTTGTCCTAAAGGACACGGTGCGACACGATGGTTCCAAGCATGTTACTATTGGAGATGATGGAGTGTTGCGGATACAGGGTCGGATTTGTGTGCCCAATGTGGGTGGGCTTCGTGATTTGATTCTTGAGGAGGCCCAAAGTTTGCGGTATTCCATTCATCGGGGTGCCGCCAAGATGTATTAGGAAATGAGGAAGCATTATTAGTGGAGAAGAATGAAGACGGATAAAATTGCATATGTGGCTCGGTGTTTGAATTGTCGGCAGGTAAAGTACGAGCATCAGAGGCCCATCGATTTGCTTTAGAGACTTGAGATTCTCGAGTGGAAGTGGGAGCGTATTACTATGCATTTCGTTGTTGGGCTTCCACACACTTCGAAGAAGTTCAACGCAGTATGGGCCATAGTGGATAGGTTGACCAAGTCGGCACATTTCATTCCAGTAGCAGTTACCTATTCTTCAGAGCAGTTGGCTGTAATCTATATCCACGAGATCGTTCGTCTTCATGGTGTGTTGGTGTCTATTATTTCTAATCGGGGTACCCAGTTCACATCGCACTTCTGGAGGTACGTATAGCGTGAGTTAGGCACACGGGTTGAGTTGAGTATAGTATTTCACCCCCAGACGGACGGTCAATTCGAGTGCACCATACAGATATTGGAGGATATCCTTCGCGCATGCGTTATGCATTTTTGAGGTTCTTGGGACAAGTTTTTTCCAATTGCAGAGTTTTCCCACAACAACAGCTATCAATCGAGTATTCAGATGGCTCCATATGAGGCATTATATAGGAGGCGGCATCGTTCGTCAATTGGTTGGTTTGATCCGGAAGAGTCTCGGTTGTTGGGTACAGATTTGGTTTAGGATGCTTGGGAAGAGTCAAGATAATTCAGGATAGACTTCTCACAGCTCAATCTAGGCATAAGAGTTATGCCGACAAGAGGGTTCATGATGTTGCATTCATGGTTGGGGAGAGGGTTTTGCTTTGGATTTCACCCATTAACGGTGTGATGAGGTTCGGAAATAAGGGCAAGTTTTTTTTGGTAATTAAAAGAAGGGCAAGTTGAGCCCTAGGTATATCGGACCCTTTGAGATTCTTGAGAGGGTTGGTGAGGTGGCCTACAAGCTTGCATTGACACCTAGTTTATCAACAGTCCAGTTGGTGTTCCATGTGTCCATGCTCTAGAAGTATCATGGTGATCCGTCATATGTGTTAGAATTCAGCTTAGTCCAATTGTACAAGGATTTGACTTATGAGGAGGTGTCGGTGGCCATTCTAGCCCGGTAGGTCCGGAAGCTGAGGTCTAAGATTTATCCTTTAGTTAGAGTACAATGGAGAGGTCAGCCGATCGAGGCAGCCACGTAGGAGTCCGAGTCCGACATGCGGAGAATGTGATGACCTTATAGGTCATTTTGCATTTTAGCCTTTATTTCTATGTTTTGAGACCTTGATTAGCTCCGTTCAACAATTCTCGATTTGCGTGTGCAATCCGTGTATTTTTTCGAAATAGTTTTATGTGAAAAAATGAATAATATGTGAATTTTTGTCTTAAAATAATTTGAGTTGACTACGGTCAACATTTCATGTAAGCGGATCCGAATTAGTATTTTGACGGTACAGGTTGATCCGTATCGTGATTTGGGACTTGGGCGTATGACCGAAATTGAATTCGGAAGTCACTAACTTGATTTAACGTGATTTGTTGAAAATTAGTAATTTGAAAGTTTAAAGAATTTTGAAGTTTAACCGTAGGTCGACTTTGTTGCTATCGAGTTTCGATTTCAGGTTCTGGGACTTAGTATAGGTTCATTTTACTGTTTATGACTTGTTTGCAAAATTCTGTTCAAAACGGTATTGATTTGACATGATTCAAACGCTCGATTGTAAAATTGAAAGTTCTTAATTTTCATTGAAAATTCCGTACATTTTGATGTCCAATCCGTAGTTATAAGTGTTATTTTGGTGTTTCGATCGCGCAACGAGTTCGTATAATACTGTTACACTTGTGTGCAAGTTTCGTTTGGAGCCCCAGGGGCTCGGATGAGTTTCGGATAGGCTACGGGTCATTTTTGGACTTAGAGGATCTCCTGGTTTGCTGTATCTGGTGTCTGGTACTTTGTGCTTCGCGAACGCAAAGCTACTCTCGTGATCGCAAAGGGGAAGTGGGGCTGGGGAGAAAATGTCTTCTATGCGAACGCGGGGACTTGGTCGCGAGCGCGAAGTAGCGGGGGGTTTACCCTTCATGAACGCGATCGTTCCCTCGCGAACGCGATGGGTTATGGGATCTAGGCAGACTGGGCGAAAACATTACGCGAACGCGAGCTTTGGCTCACGAGTGCGAAGGAAGGGGGCTAAGCCTTTTCGGATGCGAAGTGTTGATCACGATCGCGACAGCCATTTGGCTAGTGCTCTTCGCGAACGCGTCAGGTGCTTCGCGAACACGAAGAACACCAGACGCCCAGGTATTAAACATTTCAAAATCTGGGGTTTTCTTCACTTTTCACCATTTTCCAGTTTGAACTTGGCCTAGAGGCGATTTTGAAGAGAAATTTCATTCCAACTTCATAGATTAGTAGATTTTAACTTGTTTTCTTCCATTTCCTTTAACATCATTGATTTCTAACCTTTAAGCTATGCTTTTCATGGTAGAAATTAGGGATTTAGCTAGATTTAGGGATTTTGATAAGTTGAGATTTATACCTCAAATGGAGGTCGGATTTCAAAACTAATCGCATAACCGGGCTCGGGTGAATAGGTAATCGGATATTGGTCCGAATCTAGGATTTTGACCAAGTGAGACCGAGGTTGACTTCTGTTGACCTTTTTAAAATCATTAAAGATTGAATCTTTTCACTCGTGGGTAGTTTCTAAACCTTATTTTAAATTTTTTGAACAATATTTGGTTAGATTTGACTAGTTTAAAGGCAAATTTAGAGGAAAAGCCACGGTTGAGCTTTGATTTGGTTGCGGAGTGAGCTAAGTATTGGATCTAACCTTGAATTGAGGAAATTAGGAACTTTTGAATTATGTGTTATGTGGATTTTGTGAGAAAACAACGTATATGTGAAGTGACGAGTGCGTATACGCTATTAATGAAACGACCCAACCACTCGTTTTGAGAATTAACATCCCGTTCGGTGGTGTAAGGTCTCGAGCAACTTCGTAGTATGTGTTATGACTTGCTTGTATGTCCGAGTTTAGTTTTTCGGATGATTCGGGATCAATTCGGTAGAAAGATTCTTGTTTTAGAAGTTTAAGCGGTAAGAGTTGACCGAAATTTGACTTTTGTGTAGACGATTCTGAAATGGCGTTTTGATGATTCCAATAGCTTCGTATGGTGATTTTGGACTTAGGCGTGCGTTCAGATATGGATTTGGAGGTCCGTAAGGTAATTTGAAATATTTCGACGAAAATTGAAAAGTTGAAGTTTTGGAAGGTTGAGAGGTTTGACCGAGAGTTGACTTTGCTGATATCGGGGTCAGAATGCGATTCTGAGAGTTGGATTAGCTGCGTTATGTCATTTGGAACTTGCATACAAAATTTGACGTCATTCCGGGTGGATTTGATATGTTTCGACGCAAGTTTGGAAGTTAGAAGATTTGGAAATTCATAAGTTCGGTTTGTGGTGCGATTCGTAGTTTCGACGTTGTTTGATATGATTTGAGACCTTGAGCGGGTCCGTATATGTTATGGAACTTGTTGGCATGTTTTGACGGGTCCCGGGGGCCTCGGGTGTGTTTTGGATGGGCTACGGGCATGCTTTAGAGTTGCTGATTCTGTCATCTAGTTTTCTTCTTCGCGTTCGTGTCAATGCCCGCGCTTGCGTAGTGTAATTTGGATCCAGTCAGCATTGTTATTCGCGTTTGCGTACAGGAGCCTGTCGCGCCCCCTTTTTTCCTCGCGGAAGTCCGGGTTTCGACATTCATTGGGAGCAACTCGTTTCCTTTTGGGAATTGGGTATTTTAAGAGTCGCCACCTAACGGATTAAGGTGCGTTAGGGCACCTAGAGCAATTAACTCATATAACTAGTTTGCATTACCAGAGATTAGGGTAAGGGCTCGAAATAACCTTGAGGGGAAGGTGTTAGGCACCCCTCGCGGTCCACAACGGTGGGTCCCGGCCTAACTCAATTATGTTAATTAGTCATTTAACAGGTAAGCAGTCTAAGCACACATTTGCAAATAAAGGCAGTTTAGGATAGGCAGTCTAAGCACACATATGTAAATAAAGGAAGTTTAGGATAGGTAGCCTAAGCACACATATGTAAATAAAGGAAAGGGAAGTCCTAAGTTGGTTAGCCTATAGGATCACATCTGTACAATACCCGATAAGCCTTCCTCAAGTAGAGGGGTTACACGTGGCATTAGCGCACATGTCATCATATCCTTTACTACCCAGTTACCCTCCCCTTAGCGGTTATATAAGCGAGTTTAATTATCGAACTCTAAGCGTGCTTTACCCGTCCCTTTCTTATGGCCCTGGAGGTGTTTAGGACCTCTAATCTTAGGCAGTTCTAGACCCTCCTAAGGTATTTAAAAGGGAAAATCTAAGCGACAACAAAGAACATATAGGACTGTCAAATAAGAAAACAATTAGGGGCTCATATTTACCTCCACACATAAACAGATAATTAGCACGTCTCAAACAGCAAATTTTTAAAGAATTTCATAAGGTTCTAGAACAGGATATCTAGGTGAGCATCACAAACATAGAATATGCAGCATTGTTTTAAAGCGAAGTGAAATAACCCGATCAGTTTGCCTACTGATTTTAGAACCTGTTAAACCTGGCCAATTTTACAAACACTACACCTTTTCGCAGTTTTTATGAAACCCTTAATTACCTAAGGCTTGCCTAGGTGTGAATCTGTTATGCCCCCATAAACATGTTGTCTAAAACAGAATTCTGGGAATTAGTCAAATAGTGAGTTTTATTAAATCCTATAGGCATGCTGGTCTAGGTGCTGAATATTACCAAAAGCTTATTTAATGCATATTTGTACTAGAACATGATATCTATGTGTTGGGGTTGTTTTAAAACATATTCCTTATAGGCTAAGTGGTAATTGATTTTTTACGCTTTCGAACTCATGAGCATGGTTTTAAACAAATGCAGTAAAAATCCTAAATAGTATGGTCCCTAATGCACATAGAGCAGTTGTTGAAGGTGATTATTAAGGCATAATTGGTAAGTGACCTAAGAACCAGATTTTAATGCAAATAAGTGAATGCAGAACGGCAGTTTAGAACAGATAGTGTAGTGATCCTATGAACAGGTTTTTTTCTAAATGCGCATAACAATCTGGCAGGCATAGCTTCATACAAATAATCACAACAGTCCTATGAGCATGGTTTCTAATGCATCATAACAGTCCTATGAGCATGGTTTCTAGCCGATCCCCACAAAAGATGTATAAAAGTCCCTCCCTTTTACTAATTTCCCCAATATCTGTTTGCAAGAAATTGTTATTACAGACCAGGATCGAATGAATTACATAAATAGATGTAAACTATACTATAGGGAGCCTGAATTAGGCCCAAAGTAATCCTGGGGATGCCAGGCCTTCAATAACAGTCTCAGATGCCAAGAGTCTCATAGCCAATGATATGTCCTGGTGTGTTAGAGTTCCCTAAGGACCTCAGGGATCCCGGGCAGTGTTCACACCAAGACCCTTTCTTAAAATAGAGAACTGGTTATGTGCAGTGTGGAAGGGCCAGCCCTGGTGTGCCAGAGTTCAGAGAAATCTCAAGGATTCCTAAGCAGTACACACACCCAAGGGCAGAACTTAATAGTCTAAGAGTAAATTGAGAGTGCTTGACACAGTTTTGAAAGACTTAGTAAAACAGTGTAGAGACAATTTTAGAAGTAGAAAGATTTTCAGGAACAAAAACAGTTTAAGAAAATACTAAGAGAGGAAAATAGTTTTGAAATCAGTGCCGATATATATATAATACATATACTTACGCTATACTATGCACTAAGCATAAGTGTATTAGGTAATATTATATCGAATATAGCTTATATATATATTGTAACGACCCGGCCGGTCGTTTTAAGTACTAGCGCTCCGTTCAGCAGTCGGAGGCCATGAACAGCTTCATTTCGGGTATTATGACTTGTACGCGTGGTCGGAATTTGATTTCGGGAAGTTCGGAGTAGATTTGGGAAGAGAATTCTCATTTCGGAAGCTTAAAGTTGAAAGAATGAACTAGGATTGGAATTTTGAGTAAACGACCTCGGAATCGGGATCTGAAGGTTCCAGCAGGTTCGTATGATGATTTCGGACTTGGGCATACGCCCGGTGCGGGTTTTGGATAACCCGGGAGCGTTTTGGCGCCTATTGTGGAAGTTGGCATTTTAGAAGAAATTTCATAAGTTTGGCTTGAAGTGCATTTCAGTGTTATCGATGTCCGTTTGGGATTCCGAGACTGGGAATAGCTCCGTATGGTGATTCTGGAGTTGGGGGCGCAATCGGAAGTGAATTCGGAGGTTCGTAGACCATTTTGAAGCCATTTGGCTAAAGGTAGAAATTTGAAAGTTTTTGAAGAGTTTGACTGGAGGTTGACTTTTTGATATCGGGGTCGGAATCCAATTCCGGAAGTTGGAGTAGGTCCGTAATGTCAAATATGACTTGCGTGCAAAATTTGGGGTCAATCGGACGTGATTTGATAGGTTTAATCATCGGAAATAGAAGTTGGAAAGTTCAAAGTTCATAAAGCTTGAATTGGGGTGTAATTCATGAATTTAGCGTTGTTTGATATGATTTGAAGCCTCGAGCAAGTCCGTAATGAGTTTTGGGATTGGTTGGTATGATTGGTTGGGGTCCCGGGGGGCCTCGGGTGAATTCCGGGTGGTTAACGGATCAAAAAATAGGATTTTTGGAAGAAATATGCATTATATCTGGTATAACCGCTTCTGCGGAAATGGGATCGCAGAAGCGGCCCCGCAGAAGCGGGGAAGAAGCCACAGAAGCGGACTAGGGCAAGGGCAGCCAGGACCGCAGAAGCGGCACTTTGACCGCTGATGCGGAACCGCAGAAGCGGAAAGCCTGAAGCGATGGGAACCGCAGAAGCGGTAAGCGGTCCGCAGAAGCGGGACCGCGGAAGCGGAGAGATTTCCGCTGAAGCGAAAATAGCTGGGCAGTGAGGTTGTTTTAAGTCGGATTTTGAGTTCATTTCTCGCATTTTTCATGGCTTGGGGGCGATTTTTGGAGAGCTTCAAAGAGGAATTTCGTCATCAATGTTAAGGTAAGTTATTCCCACCTATTATAAGCTAAATACATGTCACGACCCGGATTTCCCACCATCGGGCGTCGTGATGGCGCCTACTAACGGAGCTAGGCAAGCCAACTTAATTAACAAATTCATTAAACACCTGTTCCCTTTTACAATTAACGGCATTAAATAAAGGCGACGGAATAAAAATCATAAGCGGAAGACTTAAATGTAGATAGATGATCAATAATACAGAAGTTCCACACATATATCCCTACCCCGGGACTGGANGGATTTTTGGAAGAAATATGCAGCTGGTATCTGGTATAACCGCTTCTGCGGAAATGGGATCGCAGAAGCGGCCCCGCAGAAGCGGGGAAGAAGCCGCAGAAGCGGACTAGGGCGAGGGCAGCCAGGACCGCAGAAGCGGCACTTTGACCGCTGATGCGGAACCGCAGAAGCGGTTGGCTAACCGCAGAAGCGGAAAGCCTGAAGCGATAGGAACCGCAGAAGCGGTAAGCGGTCCGCATAAGCGGGACCGCGGAAGCGGAGAGATTTCCGCTAAAGCGAAAGTAGATGGGCAGTGAGGTTGTTTTAACTTGGATTTTGAGTTCATTTCTCCCATTTTTCATGGCTTGGGGGCGGTTTTTGGAGAGCTTCACAGAGGAATTTCGTCATCAATGTTAAGGTAAGTTATTCCCACCTATTATAAGCTAAATACATTGATTATGTATGAGATTAAGCATGGAAATTAGTGTAAATATTGGGGTTTTGGTTGGAAACCTAGAAAATTATAATCTTGGATTATAGCCACGATTTTGAGTATGGAATTAGGAGATAATTACATATTAGAGTTCCCAAGGTCATGGGTAACCTTTATCTTCGAAAAATTTTGGATTCCGAGCATGTGGGCCCGAGGGCGTTTTGGTCAACTTTTCGTTCAGGGTTAGGAATTGTTATAAATTGAGTTGTAAAGTATAGTTGAGCATATATTAATGGATTTGTGTGATCATTGGCTAGTTTTGGTGCGTTGTGCGTTGGTTCAAGCCTTCAGAAGGATGTAGAATGCCGGTTGCGGAGTCTTCAGAGCGAGGTGAGTCTCTTTTCTAATTCTGTGAGGGGGAAATTACCCCATAGGTGAGTTAAATTGATTATGTGCTCCTAGTTGTGGGGGCTACGTGCGCACGAGGTGACGAGAGTCCGTGCGTAGCTACTATTATGCTATTGTCCGGGTAGTTTAGGACCCAAAGCATGTTAATCGTGGATTAATTGTGAAATCATAGATGGCTTGAATTGCTTAAATCACATTAATTTAGTAATTGGATTTTCTAAAAAGACTTAAGCTTCATTTTCTCAAACTATTAAAGAGAATTGGCCTTCCTTGGATAATTGCTCTATGTGGACTTCATGACTGACTGTTTGTCTGTGTGTGTTTATTTTTGAACGGGCCGAACGCCTCGGCAGATTAATAGATGCATCTATAGGCGCGCCGTCGACCCTCGGCAAGTGCACATTTATTTCTATTGGAGCGGGTCGACGCCTCGGTATGATTTGCGCATGCTTGTACTGCTGCCTGGAACTTAATTAAATTGTTGTTGCCTTTCATGGCTTAAAAATATTCGAAATATATTTAAAAAGGAAATTCTGGGAGATATCTTATAAAAGAATTAATTGATTATTTGTTTCCTTCTAGTTGGGCTAAAATCATGTTGATAGAATAAACCCACTGGTTAGTATATATATATATTAAAGAGGAACCATTATTGGACCATTAGAAAGTGTCAGAGTTGACCATCTCGTCTCTACCCCTCCGGGATTAGGCGGGATACTTACTGAGTACACGTTGATTACGTACTCATACTACACTTCTGTGCATTTTTGTTGCACAGGTACATGATACATTAGCGGCCTATCGGCGCAGCAGCACGGACGATTCAGGGACTAGGTGAGTTGCAGTATGCAAGGCGACCCGTGGCTCTTTAAAGTCCCTTTCTAGTAACTGTATTTCTTTTCCGTCCATTGTATTCCGGAGAGATGTTGTGTTGTATTTATATCCTATTCAGTAGTTGCTCATGCACTTGTGACACCGGGTTTCTGGGATGGTTTCAGCAAACTTTGTACCAATTATTATTATTTAAGTTTAAATTCAAGAAATGATCTTTATTTATGTAAAACGGAAGGAAAAACCTTAGATTTTCAAAAGTATTAAAAGAGGAATTAATTGGTAATATAGTTGGCTAGCCTGAGAGCGGTGTCCGGCGCCATCACGACCCGTAGTGGATTTGGGTCGTGACAACATGGTATCAGAGCTCTAGGTTCCCGTCAGTCTCACGAGTCATGAGCAAGTCTAGTAGGGTCTCGCAGATCGGTAAGGAGACGTCTGTACTTATCCTCGGGAGGCTGCAGGACTGTTAGGAGTATTTCCCTTCTATCGTGCGGTTCGATTCCTTTGAGGCTTATGCCTTTGATTCCTTTCCACTCAATCTTACGTGATGCGAGCGCTTGTTATAAATCGAAAATTGAAGGATTGCAATGGCACTACAAATGTGGTGCGGGATGATCTCCCGGCATAGTTGGTTGGACTATTATAGTCGCGTTATGGAAGGATATTCTATTGTTTCAGCTCAGTAACAGAACTTCTAAGAGCCTTGAGGCTAGGCACAGGTTGCCATGATACTTACGAGTGATTATTCCGCAGTGTTGTTGTGATGGTAGGATGTTTGCCCAGGTGTCGGGGCAGTAAATGAATTGAAGGGAGGTTTACTCAGTGTGTAATCAAGGGATTCCGTATTTTATTCCTGGTAGGGGAAGTCAATCGAACTAAGGATGGTCAGACGTGGACTGGTGGAAGTAATGAAACGTGGTAATTGCAAGTGTGGCGGAGTTCTCCTCTATGTGGGGGGTGCTATTGTCCTAACTGAACGCTCTAAGTTTGTCAATGTTATAATCTGCTACAATTCGCCTTATGTCGGGATATTGTGAAATACTATTGAAGATGCAACCGTCAGATATCGCATGGTGCGGTGGTTTAGGATTGAATCAGTATTTGAAATGTTGGAGATTCGATAAAGATGACCTTCAGATGGGGTTTTAGTCAGTAGCGATTTGTGGATTCAGGTGCTATGAAGATAAATTTTATTAAGACAACGACTGAGCAACAAAAGATGAGGAGGACATATGGGAAGTGTCAGGCAGAGTTTTAAAACTTCTATAAAGGCCAGGCTTAGGGAGCGCAGGCCGAACAGTTGGTTAAAGGAGTGAGTTTGCCCAAAGTGGGAGAGTGGCGGGGTTGTATAGGGCCTAGTAGTAGGATGACTACGCACCTAAGGATAGTTTGGAATGATCTGGGATTTTAGCGACAGGCAATGGAAGTCGGTAGATTAATTCGAAGCATGGTGTTGTTATACGGCAGGAGATTGGATATGGCGGAAAGGAGCTGCATGAAGTGAAGAAAGACGTAGCATGACTTTGAAGTGAAGGGATGTTGTCGCACAATTAATGGATGTCCATGAGGGGTGAATGGACTCGTGCAGCTGGAGAGTGAGCTCAGACTCAGGATGGGTTATTGATGTCGTAGTGATGGTACCCTACGCAGCAGCGTTGGAAGATGCCGGGGAGTGATTTCGACAGGTGGGGTATTCCGGTGAGCAGGTTAGCAGTCGCGTGGTTGGCGAGGCTTCTGCGGAGAGTTCTACTGGATATGCAGCAAATGGAATTGTTGTGTGAATGGTGTTAATGATTTAGAGTATCAAATTGAGTTTCTACGGTAAGATACCGAGAATGCCAGCGATTGTCGGTGCGAAGGTGGATGATGATTCAGAATATGAAAGATGGGGATTTACATGAGAATTCCGAGAATTTGCGGCGGATGATTGCGCAAGGTTATGCCAACAAGAGATTAAGAATAATGGTGAACTCTAGAGTTTTGTAATAATGGCTTCAAGCTAAGTGGGAGAGTCCCACCGCTCACGATTTGGGCTTCATGGTTAGCTACTTGCGAGGTTTCTGGTTAATAGCATACTGAGGGGTTGTCTCAGCTACGGAAAACTACCATAAGTAGTAATTTGAGCAGAAAAATTATTAAAGGTGTGCTATGGTTGGCCTTATGGCTCATGTTTGAACTTGGGAAAGAATTCGGGATTTATGCCTTGTATGGAAGCGGGTTTTAACGGGAGTAATTCTGCTAGGTGCCTCGTCGAGAGGGTATTCCTGTGTTATGAGATCTATGAAGCCGATTATATTCGGGACCAAGTCAGAGCGGATGGCTCCCAGTAACGGTCCTAATGGATTCAAAGAGGTAAAGTATGGTGCTTAATGATTTCGAGCCTATAAGTACAATTAAGAATCAAGCTTGGAAAGCAGCTTATGAGAGGTGGCACAGAATGTTCCGTGAGGGTTGGCTTGTGATGTAGCAATTGGGAAGTACGAAATGATTCGTAGGAGTTGAGACAGCATGGTCTCGTGATTCAAGGTCACTCGGGATGAGTGTAGATGGAGTATGATGTGTGGGATAGAGTTAGTATTATTTCTAAGGCAAGCAAGGATAAATTGGAAGGAAAGGGATTGATTAGCCATAGTTGAATTTGGCATGTTGGGATTTGAGATCAGTTCATTAAGCGTGATCTAGTGGTGTGTATGATTTATGGCGGTACGAGTGAGGTTTGCCGGTCGCCGTAATGGGTGTTATTCAGGAGCCTTCTATTGTTATGGCTTGTTATGTGGGAAACAGATTCCGGAAAGGGTTATGGTGGCTTGGACCACCTCTTGCAGAATTGCAAATTCTACGGTTATGGGAATTTACCTATATGTTTCTATGGTTCCCCTGAAGTGAGTAAAGTGTGAAGCTCTTATATGATAAAGTGTTAAAATATTAATGATTTCGGGGTTATGATGAAAATCGTGTTCTATCGTATGTTGGCACATTGGGTGCAGTGAGTAGCATGGAAATTCGAAGTAAGGATCAATGTTGCAGCTAGGGCTGGCAAGGATATCATGGGCTCGGATGAGCAAGGAAGTGGTTGAATGATTAAAGTAAATTGGTATCGCCTTCAGCGTCACCTGAGGTCGATGTGTTGTGAAAAAGGCTTTGCATCCTGGTAAGGATTCTTGATCGCTCTTCAGCGTTAGTATATCCGAAGCTTTAAACGTACAGACTCGATATTTATTTCAGAAGATTGTGGGAGCGTGTCCCACGGGAAGATTGTGTAAGTGTGGCAGGTAGTCACTTGATTGACTAAAGATTTAAGCAAGTATGAGGATTGTGGTAATAACATTTGTTTGAGAAACTATGCCTGGAGGGCACTTTGTTTACTAGGTATGAACTGAGGAGGTTGCTCCGGTTATAATGGTTGTCCTTATATGTTACGAGGCAAAAGGGAGTTACTATAGACCTTTGAAAGGTTATTAGCCGAGTGGGTGCAATCAGAAGTCAGCTTGAGATCAATGGAATGATTTATATATGTGAACCGGGCTTTATATCAGGCCAGTTGTGTATGTTTCAGCGAGCGTTCCTCATGAAGGGACAGTCGGGGTGTTATTTTGTCATTAGCTATTCCGGGTAATGATGTATTGCGCCGTATGAGTTGTGAGACGGCTTGAGAAAATTGCTTACGTGTTGAGAATCCGCGTAGAAATGATGTGTTATGAGCAGGATGGCTTTGAGATTTATGCTGTATATTGCACCTTAGTTGTGCTTGAGTTTTGTAGCCTATAGTGCTATGTGTTTTCTTAGGGATGGTATTATGCACTTAGCGTGCTTGCGATCGAAATTCGATGTTTTGTTGTAATAAGCAGATTTAGCTCGAAGTGCAATCTCCTTCTGTGAGATCTATTTGTTGATCGGGTGGCACACCGCCATGGGTATGTTACTTGGATCGGGTTGCGCGCGCGCAACTGTGTGATGTCGAGTCTAGTTTTCTATATGCTATTCCTTTATGTGTTTCGCTTCCTATTTTTTTTTTTGGGAAAGTCCGTATTAGCGCGGGGTTTAGATAATTCCTTCCAGAATTCGATTTCCTGTTCATGTGGTGTTCGGATTGGTGGCCTATTGGCGCATGGTAGCATCGTATGAGATTTTAATAATTTCTAGGGTGGCTTATTGCCTGAGCAGTTGTATCGGATGAGACGAGATCCCTTGATCTAGTATTCTGTGCAATCCAGCTATATGAGGTATGTTATGGAGATAAGGCCATTATTGGGTTCAGAATGAGGTGAAGGTCTTGTCAGGAGTGTAGACCTAATGTTTTGTTGACTCGGCGATTGATTATGAATGTTGGTACATCTCTTCCGTCGTGGCGGTATGGTAAAGGTTAGGGTAAGACTTGTATATGTCATGGGATGCGATGGGAGCATCGGATCGGTAGAATTTTGGCTAAGTTGATCAGGGAATATTATTGTGGTCCTGTGGATTTAGTGTTGCAAAGTAAGAATTCAGCGAAGTTATGCTGTTATGTTTGAGTACAGCGTGTAGTGATTGATATGGTGATTGTATGTTGGAATCAGGCCTAGCATAGGATTCCGGGTGTTGGAATCGGTCCCTAAGGCTTATTTGCTTGAATAAAAGGGAGCATTTTCAGAATTTATCGATCTTATGTGCTCAGCTAAGTTGTGGTAGCACGGGAAGGTGCATGAGGTGCTAAACAGTGATTTCAGACTACTCCAGTACAGTTCTCAGCACGTTCGAGGACGAACGTATGTTTAAGTGGGAGAGAATGTAACGACCCAACCGGTCGTTTTGAGTATTAGCGCTCCGTTCAGCAGTCGGAGGCCATGAACAGCTTCATTTTGGGTATTATGACTTGTGCGCGTGGTCGGAATTTGATTTCGGGAAGTTCGGAGTAGATTTGGGAAGAGAATTCTCATTTCGGAAGCTTAAAGTTGAAAGAATGAACTAGGATTGGAATTTTGAGTAAACGACCTCGGAATCGGGATCTGAAGGTTCCAGCAGGTTCGTATGATGATTTCGGACTTGGGCATACGCCCGGTGCGGGTTTTGGATAACCCGGGAGCGTTTTGGCGCATATTGTGAAAGTTGGCATTTTAGAAGAAATTTCATAAGTTTGGCTTGAAGTGCATTTCAGTGTTATCGATGTCCGTTTGGGACTCCGAGACTGGGAATAGCTCCGTATGGTGATTCTGGAGTTGGGGGCGCAATCGGAAGTGAATTCGGAGGTTCGTAGACCATTTTGAAGCCATTTGGCTAAAGGTAGAAATTTGAAACATTTTGAAGAGTTTGACCGGAGGTTGACTTTTTGATATCGGGGTCGGAATCCAATTCCGGAAGTTGGAGTAGGTCCGTAATGTCAAATATGACTTGCGTGCAAAATTTGAGGTCAATCGGACGTGATTTGATAGGTTTAATCATCGGAAATAGAAGTTGGAAAGTTCAAAGCTCATAAAGCTTGAATTGGGGTGTAATTCATGAATTTTGCGTTGTTTGATATGATTTGAAGCCTCGAGCAAGTCCCTAATGAGTTTTGGGATTGGTTGGGGTCTCGTGGGGCCTCGGGTGAATTCCGGGTGGTTAACGGATCAAAAATGGGATTTTTGGAAGAAATATGCAGCTGGTATCTGGTATAACCGCTTCTGCGAAAATGGGATCGCAGAAGCGGCCCCACAGAAGCGGGGAAGAAGCCGCAGAAGCGGACTAGGCGAGGGCAGCCAGGACCGCAGAAGCGGCACTTTGACCGCTGATGCGGAACCGCGGAAGCAGTTGGCTAACCGCAGAAGCGGAAAGCCTGAAGCGATGGGAACCGCAGAAGCGGTAAGCGGTCCGCAGAAGCGGGACCGCGGAAGCGGAGAGATTTCCGCTGAAGCGAAAATAGCTGGGCAGTGAGGTTGTTTTAAGTCCGATTTTGAGTTCATTTCTCCCATTTTTCATGGCTTGGGGGCGATTTTTGGAGAGCTTCAAAGAGGAATTTCGTCATCAATGTTAAGGTAAGTTATTCCCACCTATTAGAAGCTAAATACATTGATTATGTATGAGATTAAGCATGGAAATTAGTGTAAATATTGGGGTTTTGGTTGGAAACCTAGAAAATTATAATCTTGGATTATAGCCACGATTTTGAGTATGGAATTAGGAGAAAATTACATATTAGAGTTCCCAAGGTCATGGGTAACCTTTATCTTCGAAAAATTTCGGATTCCGGGCACGTGGGCCCGAGAGCATTTTTGTCAACTTTTCGTTCGGGGTTAGGAATTGTTATAAATAGGGTTGTAATGTATAATTGAGCATGTATTAATGGATTTGTATGATCGTTGGCTAGTTTTGGAGCATTGTGCGTTGGTGCAAGTCTTCGGAAGAATGTAGAATGCCGGTTGTGGATCTTCGAAGCTAGGTGAGTCTCCTTTCTAATCTTGTGAGGGGGAATTTACCCCATAGGTGAGTTAAATTGGTTATGTGCTCCTATTTGTGGGGGCTACGTACGCACGAGGTGACGAGAGTCCGTACGTAGCTACTATTATGCTATTGTCCAGGTAGTTAGGACCCAAAAGCATGTTATACTTGGATTACCGTGAACCCATTGATAATTTGAAGTGTTTCAATCACCTTGAATTGGTAAAGGAATTTAAAAAGAGATTTAATATTAAATTTTCCCTGAAATGTTAAAAAGAGAAATTTGTCTATTTGGTTGATTGTCCACGATACGCTCTTAATTTCCTACTTGAGCATGTATTTTATTTGTGCCTGCGTCGCATGGATGATTCGCGAGCAGGATATGTGTTTATTTATGGAACGGGCCGAACGCCTCGGTGAGAATAGATGCATCTATGGTTCGTGTCGCTCGATCCTCGGCAGTGCACAATTTACATTTCTGTTGGGGCGGGCCGTCGACCTCGGCATGATTTGCGCATGTCTGTGCTGTTGTCTTGAACTTCATTAAGTTATTATTGCCCTTTTGTGGCATAAAAATATTTGGATTATATTTAAAGAGAAATTCTGGAAATTTACCTATGAAGGAATTACGTGTTTACTTGTTTCCTCTATCTTGATTAGGATCATGTTTATAAAATAAATCCACTGTTTAGTATGGACATATTAAGGATGAATCATTACTGGATCGTTAGAGAGCGTCAAAGTTGACCATCTCGTCTCTACCCCTTTGGGATTAGGCGGGATACTCAGTGAGTACACGTTGATTACGTACTCATACTACACTTCTGTGCATTTTTGTTGCACAGGTAGGTATACCTCTAGCAACCTACTGGGCGTGGCAGCATGGATGACTCTGGGACTCGGTGAGCTGCACTGTTCGAGACGACCCGCAGCCAGTGTAGTTCCTTTCAGTATTTTATTATTTATTCCCTGTCCACTGTATTTCGGACAGATGTTGTATTTTACTTTCCTTATCGATAGTTGCTCATGTGCTTGTGACACCGGGTTTCTGGGATGGATTCCAACTGATTTGTATTAATTGTTATTATTTAAATTTGAATTCAAGTAGTGAACTTTTATTTATGAAAATGGAAGGATAAACCTTAGATTTTCAAAGGTATTAAAAGAGGAATTAATTGATAATCTAGTTGGCTGGCCTAACAGAGGTGTCCGGTGCCACCACGATCCTTAGTGGATTTTGGGTCGTGACAGGTACTATCCAAAAGCTGCTCCGGGATCTGCACATAGTGCAGAGTGTAGCATCAGCACAACCGACTCCATGTGCTGGTAAGTGCCTGGCCTAACCCCGGCGAAGTAGTGATGAGGCTAGGACTAAACTCCAGATAAACCTGTGCAGTTATATAATGTGCAGCGGAAAATAAAACGGAAATAAACAAATAAATATGGGAGGGGGTACATGCTGCGGGGAAAATACCAAGTCCAGCAGTAATTTCAGAGAAATATAAGAGAACAATTTAAGATGTACAGCAATCAATAATAACACTGTTGCGGCGCGCAACCCGATCCCTATCATTTAATACTGTTGCGGCGTGCACCCCGATCCAACTGTATCATTGTTGCGGCGTGCAACCCGATCCATTTATATCACTGTTGCGGCGTGCAACCCGATCCATTTATATCATTGTTGCGGTCTACAACCCGATCCATTTATATTATTGTTGCGGCGTGCAACCCGATCCATTTATATTATTGTTGCGGCGTGCTACCCGATCCAAATATAACAATGTTGCGGCACGCAACCCGATCCAAATATACAATCAACAACAATCATAACAAGAGTCCCGGCAAGGGATCAATAAGGAACTACACTATCCCGGCGAGGGAATCGACAATATAAGTAAATACGTCCCGGCAAGGGTAAAATAGCTATAACCAATCTTGTTCCAACATCTAGCTACCTCAGCTAACACAAATACTCAATCATAAGTAATTTCCACGAGAACAATCTAAATCTTTGCTCAATACCGAGAATCATCAATTTAAGCATCCGTAGTATTACTTAAGAACACAATAATTCACAATTTAAGACTCACGGTCATGCTTGACACCAACGTATAGATACTCGTCACCATGCCTATACGTCGTACTCAACAAGAAGCAAATAGCAAATAGGACACAACTCCTATTGCCTCAAGCTAAGGTTAGACCAAACACTTACCTCGAACTTCCACGGCCAACTCAAGCCTCAAACACCGCTTTTCCTTTTGAATTTGGCTCCAAATCAATTGTATCTTGACATAATCGACTTAATAACATCAATAAACACTAAACAATCCAATTCCTATGCTTAATTATAGCTTTCCCATCATTCTTCCCAAAAAGTCAAAAATTAAACTCGGGCCCGCTTGGTCAAAACACGAGGTTCAGACCAAAACCCGATCACACATTCACCCACGAGCCAGAATATATAATTTGTTTGGAAATCCGACCCCAAAATGAGGTCAAATTCCCAAATAATCAAAAAGCCCTAACCCTACCCAAATCCCTAATTTTGTAACCTTAATCTCATGTTTTAGGCCTAGAAATCTAGTGGGTGTTGATAAAAATGGAAGAAAACGAGCTTAGGATTACATACCTATGAAGCTATGGTGAAGTTCCTCTTCAAAAATCGCCCAAGAGGTGTGGAGAAGATGAAGTTTATGAAAAATGGTGGAATTCCCGTAATACATTCTGTTTTTGAACTTAAAATAACAGGGCGGACATCTGGTCTACGCGTTCGCGACAGGCTCATCGCGCTCGCGGTGAATTGAGCCTCAGTGACCTTCGTGTTCGCAAAAATGGGCTCGCGTTCGCGGAGCACTAACCCCTCAAGCCATCGCGTTTGTGTCCAGGTGGTCGCGTTCGCGTAGGGTATAATACCCCTCCCCCTGCCCAGGCACATAAGCCTTCACGTTCGCGATACCAGGCCCGCGTTCGCGAAGGGAAGACCCCCCAAAGCTTCGCGTTCGCGGCCTGGGTCTCGCGTTCGCATAGAAGGAAATTTCCTTCAGCATGAATAACTCATCGCGTTCGCGAGGGTCCTCCCGCGAACGCGAAGAAGAAAATGCCAGAACACCAGAAACTGAAAAACCTGCAACTTTTTATGAGTTCAAAACCTTCCAAAACACATCCGGAACTCACCCGAGCCCTCGGGGCTCCAAATCAAACATAGGTACTAACTCAAAAACATCATATGAACTTACCCGTGCGATCAAATTGCCAAAATAACCTCTTAAATAACGAATTAAACCTCAAAATCAATGAAATTTCTCAAAACTTCTTTAAACATCAAATTTTGCATTTAAGGTCCGAATCACGTCAAATGGATCCCGTTTCTTACCAAACTTTACTGACAATACATATAAATTACATTGAACCTGTACCGGGTTCCAGAACCATAATACGGGCCTGATACCACAGATTTCACATAACATTTCACTTTAAAAAACCTTTATATTTTTCAGAGAACAATTTCTTTTAAATATTCATTTCTCGGACTTGGGACCTCGAAATTCGATTCCGGGCATACACCCAAGTCCCATATTTTTCCATGGACCCTCCAGGACCGTCAAATTATGGTTCCGGGTCTGTTTACCCAAAATATTGACCGAAGTCAACTTCAATGCATTTTAAGTCAAAATTTCAATATTTTCACAGATTTCACATAATAGCTTTCCGACTACGTGCCCGGACTACGCACGTAAATCGAGGTGATGCTGAAAGAGGTTTAAGGCCTCGGAACACAGAATTTATTTTAAAAACAAGTGATGACCTTTTGGGTCATCACAGATAATAAATAAAAGCCAACTATAACAGATATTCTAAGTTCGAATTCTAAACCCTGAACCAGAAGTTCTGGGTTCTATTCCCCGGCGGAGTCGCCAAAGCAGTCACACCTCCTTTTTCTACCGCCTGAAGGGGTATAGGGGAGTTTTTCCAATTAAAGTGACAATAATAGAAACGGGATTATTTATTTCAAATTCAGAGTCTCCACTTGAGATAATTTATGGTGTCCCAAGTCGCCGGTTTAAAATCTCAAATCGAGGAAGTTTGACTCTTATTTATGGTCTGCGAACACAGAAATCCGGGTAAGGAATTCTGTTAACCCAAAGAGAAGGTATTAGGCATTCTCTGGTTCTGTGGTTCTAGCACGGTCGCTTAACTATTAATAACTGGCCTAGTTTTCTGATTTATTACACATTTTAAACCTACAGGCGTTTTTAACTTCTACCGCTTTTAATTATTTAAGAAAATATTTTCGTCATACACTTGTTGTTTTAGGTGCACATTACAAACCGCGTCACATGAAATGCACCCACGATCTACAACATACTTATTTTATTATTAGCATTCAAAGTTATGGCCGGGTAACATGAAATATGCACCCGTATTTGGAAATTACGTATTACAACTACGTCACGGGAATCATACCCGTAGCTATGATGATTTATTATAGAGCGCCTAAAGCAAACTACGCAGGTTCATATTTACTTCTTAAAACTAATTTGAGATTTTTTACAATTCGACTTCGTAAGGCTTCACAAAACAAAAAAAAATTGACAAACTATGAGGCATGCTCGCAAACACACACCATGAATTAGAAATTGTAAACCATAATACCCTAAAGACACCAACATGTTTCAGCAATACAACTTTACGAACTTATAAACTGCTAGTGCTACATATAACTTGACATATTATAGTTGCAAGACTTAAATTATAGTATTACAATACAAGCTAAGGAGGACTCTTTCTTTTTAATTTCAAAATATAGAGTTGAAACTCACTGAATCAGAATCTTACAATATAATTATATTATTGCCAAATTCAAAATCCAATCTAAAGAGCCTCCTAGTAACCATCATCAATTTTCCCCTGCTGCAACCCAGTGCAAATTTAATTTATCTTAGACTTTTCACACATCAATACTTCAATAGTTGCTTCGCAACCCATAAGCATACTGATATATTTCAGAAAATAAAGTACATCATAACAACAAACCCCATTAAGCACATGCAAGGTATCAATAAAAGTGATTAAGGGTAATAAAATCAGACCTTTATTCAAGCTTTCTGATTAAAATTTTCTCCGAGCAGTACACACAAGAGAAGTCCATATTAAAATTAGAATTTCGATAATTGAAACCTTTATTAAATTGATTTAACAATCTGAAACTCCGAGTAATAGCAGGACACACGAACCGGAAATCCTCAACATCGACCTTGTAGGAAACCTCGAACGAGAACCTCTGATCGAAGGTCCAAACAACAATCTTCAACTCGATAGATCTCGATGCGATCTCAAGCGCAGAATAACTTCGTATTATGATAGGTCGCTGGTTGATTTTTGAGTCAAAGTAAAGTCCTAATTTTTAACTGGCGAAAGAAAGATGAAGCAGTAGTGTCTAGGCGAGGTTTTGGTGGTCGTTTTAGCTCGTTTTCCGACGAATTGTCATCTCTTTTTTATCTGTGTGTGTCGTTGTTTCAGGTTGAAGAATAAAGATCGGCGGTGAGGGGTCATTTTCGAGTGAGGTGAAGAGGCAGTGGCGGCTGTTTGTTAGAGCTCTTAGGTCTCTAGGGTTGCTGCTGTATGCTGAAGGCTGAAGGAGATGGAGATTCGGTGGGGGTGTTTTCCGACGTGAGGGAGACGACTGGAGCTCTTAGGTCCGTTCTGTGCTTCCTCTCTTGGTGAAGATGAAGGACTTTTCCCTAAGGGTCCATGGCTTTGGTGTTGTTTTTTGAGAGGAAGATCAGGGGTCATTGTTGGTTTCTTAGGTCTTAGGTGTGGTGAAGATGTCAAAGCTGGTGGGGGGAGGGGGTCGTGTGTGTTCAGCCGCTGATCTCCTAGGGTTTTTGGTTGTGAAGATGGAATAAGAAAGGTGGCGATGGGTGCCTTAGTCCAAAAACGGCTGAAGTTCCAAGAATAAGGGTTGCTTTTTAAGTCTCTTTCTAGGGTTTTAGGGGTGTTGGGCTTGGGTTATTATGGGCTAGATCCGAACTAGGCCAAATATTTGCCAAATCTACCTTTAAAAATGGCCCTTTAACTCTACTAGAGTAAAAAATATTAATTGCTAAAGTAGTAACTATAAAATTGTGAAATCATTCCTAATTAATTAAAGTAAAATTAAAAATTAAAAGTGAAACTATTTCATATCAATTAGCTAAATAAAAAAAATATTTTTGTAATTTTTATTTTTGTGACAAAATAAAGTAAAAGAGTCAAAACTAATTGAAATAGCGATATTAGGCCTAAAATAAATATTTAAATGCTAAAATATGTAAAATCTTGGGGAGGGTCAAAAATCACATGTCTACAAGTCTATCGAGTGTTCATCCAGTGTTTCATATTTCCATGCTCCAAAAGTATTTTGGCGATCCGTCCCAGTTTTTGGACTTCAACACGATTCAGTTGGATGGTGATTTGACTTATGATGTGCAATCGGTGGCCATTTTGGACCGACGGGTTTGAAAGTTGAGGTCAAAGAATATAGCTTTAATGAAGGTGTAGTGGAGAGTTTAGCCAGTCAAAGAGGCTATTTGGGAGACCAAGCATGAGATACGGAGCAAATATCCACGCCAATTTAAGACTCTAGGTATGCGTATTACAACCCTGTTCCCCCACTTATTGCTTATATAGTGCTCATTTGTGGTTATATGACTCACCGTGGTGGCTGGTTTGGTTCCAGGGATGTTTCATAATGAGTTGGGACACTTAGTCACAAGGTCGGAAGCCTAAGTTGAGAGAGTTAACCGTATGTTGACTTATGAGTAAATGACTCTGAAACGGAGCTTTGATGGTTCCGATAGCTTTGTAGGGTGATTTTGGACTTAGGAGTTTGTCCGGATATTGATTTGGAGGTCCACAGATGATTTTAGCTTGAATTGGCGAAATTGGAAAAATAGAAGTTTGGAGAGTTGAGAAGTTTGACTGAGAGTTGACTTTGTGGTTACCAGGCTCGGATTTTGGTTCCGGAAGTTGGAAAAGGCCTGTGGTTTCATTTATGACTTCTGTGCAAAATTTGTGGTTCATCGGAGTTGGTTTAATATGTTTCGACATTAGTTTTTAAAGTTAGAAGTTCATAAGTTCATTAGGCTTGAATCGATGCGCGATTCGTGGTTTTAGAGTTGTTTGATGTGATTTGACGCTGAGCAAGTTCGTATTATGTTTTAGGACTTTTTGGTATGTTTGGTTGAGGTCTCGGGGGCCTCGGATGAGATTCAGATTGATTACGGATTGAATTTGGCCTTGTTGAACTGCAAAAATTCTGATGTCTAGTTTCGTTGTTTGCGTTCACGAGAGAGGTCTCTCATTCACGAAGGGTCTCTGGGAGGCAGGTGATGTTTGTTCTTTGCATTCGCGATCGCGAGGGTGTTTTTTCATCGCGATCGCAAGGGGATTATCGCGTTCGCATAGAAGGATAAGGTAGGTGGGACACCAGGCTTGTAAGCCTTCGTGTTCGCGAATGAGGGGTCATGTTCGCGTAGGCCTTGGTTTAGTGTTCATTGCATTCGGGGTGGGGGGGGGGGGGGGGTTCTCGTCGCATTCGCGTAAGAGGAATTTCGGCAGCTGAGTATTGTGTGCTTACTGAACATGAGGCACTTTCCGCATTCGCAAAGAAGGACATCTAGGCAGCAGTCAAAATCGAGGGTTTGAACCTATTTTTCATAGTTTGAGCTAGAGACCTCGAATTTGGGCGATTCTTGAAGGTATTTTCAAGGAGGTTATTGGGATAAGTGATTTTAACTCGGATTTGGTTGTTATACATGAATCTATCATTGTTTTTACCATTTAATTAATGCTTTAGGTTGGAAAATTTTGGGAAAATTATAAAGACTTCATAGGCTTTAATTTTAGGAATTGAAGGTCAAGTTATGACCGGAATTGAGTAATTTTTGTATGGTTGGACTCGTAGTTGAATGGGTGTTCGGATTTTCTTAATTTTGTCAAATTCCAAGACGTGGTCCTGGGGTTGACTTTTGTTAAAGAACATAGCTTTATCATATGGAATTGATTCCTATAACTTGTGTTAATTGTATCAATTTATTTGTGGCTAGATTCGAGTCATTCGGAGGTTGATTCGCACGGCAAGGGCTTGTTGGAGTAGAGATTTGCACGGTTTGAGGTAAGTAACACTTCTAAACTTGGTTCTGAGGGTATGAATCCCCAAAATACGTGTTATGCGGTTGGTGTTGAGGTGACGCACATGCTAGGTGACTGACGTGTGGGCGTGCACCGTGGTAATTGTGACCCAGTTAATTCCGTGGTACTGTGTAGTCATCAAACCTAGTTGCTATTCATGTTTATGTGTTAGAGTAATTGAAGTGTAATGCATGTTAGAAATCACGTTTAGGCTATATGTTTATCTGATTGAGGCCCACTGGGATCATTTGTGTTGTTGAATTATTTGCTTAAATGGTAATTTTGTACTCAGTCACGTCCATCAGTTGCATATCATATCTCAGTCTCTGTTACTATTTATTGTTGTATCATATCTTATTTATTGTTTGGGCTGATTGGCATGAGATATGTGAGCCCGAGACAGTGGAGAGATTGATGACAGAGTTGGGGCCTGACAGTTGTGTTGTGAGTGAGATTTGTGGATCGGGTTGCACACCGCAGCATGCCTTCTTCGCTTTATTATCATTATTATGGATCGGGCTGCACGCCACAGCAGGCCTTATAGGCTTTATATATTGTTATGGGATCAGGCTGCATGCCGCATCTAGCCTTATTGGCTTTATATTGTTGCTTGGGCAGGATCCACCCCTCCGTTGCCTGACATACCAGCATTGAGCACATGTACCGTATAGTTCTAAGTGGCTGAGTGAGAGTTGAGACAGACAGATTGAGTACTCTAAGAGTGGGAGTACGTGAGGTTATCATTGTGATGCATTACATTTGACATGTAGATACATAGATGTAACATTCCTCATATCAGTTATACTTGGCATATTTCATCTGTGTTGATCTTAAAGTGTTGAACTTGAAAGCACGTCTACATTCTTGTACTGTGTACCATCTGGTTATGAGTTTCTCTAAGATATTGTTGTCATACCTATACTATTGAAATTTGGATCTGGACTGTACCTTTCTAAGATCGTCACTACTTTCAGGACAAGGCTAGTCTTCTTACTTATTGAGTACATTGGGTCGGTTGTACACGTACTACACTCTACACTTCGTGTGCATATCCAGGTACTTTCGGATACGACGGCTGCTAGCTTTGGAGCTTTATCTGTTGGAGACTGTCGAGGTAGGTACCTTGGCGTCCACAGACCTTGACTCTCCTTATTTTTAGTTATTTGTATTGTTCTATCTTTCTAGATAGTGTTTTAGCAGTCAGACTATGTTTTCATTTAGATGCTCATGTACTCAACGACACCCGGATTTTGAAGGAATTTTGTATTGAGTTGTGGTGTTTTTTTATCAGTTATTTTGAGATTTTTACTATTTAAGCTTATTTCAGTATGTTTTAAATTAAAGACGTGTGGTCATTGTGGATGTCAACTTGCCTAGTATTATGATAGGTGCCATAACGACATGTTGAGTTTTGGGCCGTGACAAAAATGCAAGATGGGATCTAGGCCATTGGATCATTTGATCAACGTGCTTGATAATTCAGGTCTTAATGTTTTAAAGAAAACGTTATTAGAAAAAATGCGGTCCGTTGAATCTGTGTGATCCAACGCTTGAGATAATACCTAGCCCGTGGTTTAAAAATAAAGGGGAAATAGGAATAACTATGGATCGTCGACGATTTGGATCGACAGTTAAGATTAAATGTGTTAGTTTTGTGAGTGGGTAGGACGGATGACATGGTGTGATCTCATTAGTCTAGAAACCATGCGGACAACTCCAAAATTGTGCGGCCGCAGGATGTCAAGTATGGCCGCACTCATTATTATGCGGACCACAGAAGTGAAGAATCAGAGAGCTGGGTTCAAGTTTAAAGTCAAGGAGTGCGAACCGCATTATTTTTGTGCGACCGCACTCATTTTTATGCGGACCGCAGAACCCCCAAAATGCCAAGCCCAAGTTCCAGGAATGCGGACCGCACTATAATTGCGCGGCCGCAGAAGCTCATTGTGCGGACTGCACACATAATTATGCGGCCGCACAACCTTCGGAGAGGCATTTTTGTCAGATATTTTCAGCTTAGTATAAATAGAACTTTTTGTCATTTTTAGGTTATGTTTAGTATTGCGAGAGCACCTGAGCCATTTTCTTTACTGTTTTAAGTAATTTTGTACTAGATTAACTTCTAAACATTAAATTTTCTTTCTCTAATCATTTATTATGCATTCTATCTTAATTTCTTCTTGTATTTCTTCATTTCTCATGAGTAGCTAAATTTCTAGTTAGGGTTGTGGCCAAACCTTAGTGTGGGTACTTAATGGGTGTTTAATTCAAGGTTTGTTTGTGATTGGGTTAGTGATATTTAACTTTGTTCATTAATGGTTGCAAATATTGATTCATGCCTATTTGAGTTAGACTCTACTTGAGAAAGAGAGACAGTCTAGGAAAACTTGGCTAACAAGAAATTGGGGTGAACTCAAGAAATTGATAGCCTCAATTAAAGGGTCAAATCTAGAGATAGTAAGACTCGACTTGAGCATTTATCACTTGATTTGTGCAATACCCATTTGGACTTGAGAAAGACAAATTGGGCAAAATCACTCAAACTACCGAGAGGTATAGAGTGGGTAGTTTCGTGTGATTGCTATATTACAATCCCGACAAATCAAACTTGCCCTAGAGTTTACAACGCGTTAGGTAACCACCTAGGTGGAAGTCACGACCCTAGATCTTTTATCATTTGAAAAACAACCAAAACCAAAAATATTGTCTCCTAGTTTCATATTTGCAATCAATAGCTTACAGTAGAAGTAAAAACAACAACAAACAAGAATGTCGAAGTGTAATTTCAGGCACATCACACAAATGCACTAAATATATACCTAATCCCAATTCTAACTACCCGAGGATTCGACCCTGATTCGTGTTGGGATTTATTATTGCTTCGACCGCCTCACTACCTATACTTGTGGTGTTAGTTTGGGCGACATCAATCAACTTCCTTATCTTTGCATCTTTTCGAGCCTCCTCCGAAAAGAAAACCAGAGTTATTGGAAGATTTAGTCGGGGAAGCCATAATAATAAGGATATGATAGAGCTTTTTGAAGAAGATCGGAGAGAGGTGAAAGCAGAAGGAAGCTAAGTGCAAAGAGGTTAAGAAAACTTATGAAGTTGTTAGATCACGGACCTCCATAATACATTCTGAACTCGCTCCTAAGTCTCAAATCACCTAACGAAGCTATGCGAACCATAAAAACCCACGGATATCATTTACCCACAAGTCAACTTGCAGTTGATTTTACCAACTAAATAACCAACTTAAGAGACTAAGTGTCTCATTCCACCCTAAGACCACTCCGAACACAACACCACCAACACGATAGGATGAAATATAGCTGAACAACACACAAGCAAGCCAAAATGGGGAAAACGAAGCGGTATCTCATGAAACGACCAGCCGGGTCGTTACATCCTCCCCCTCTTAAACAAACGTTCGTCCTCGAACGAGTCAAGAAACATACCTGAAGCCTCAAACAGGTGTGGATATCTACTCCGCATCTCCCGCTCGGTCTCCCACGTAGCCTCCTCCACGAGCCGACCTCTCCACTGCACTTTCGTTGAAGCTATGTCCTTTGACCTCAACTTTCGGATCTGCCGCTCCAAAATAGCCACTGGCTCCACATTATAAGTCAAATCATCGTCTAACTGAACCATGATGAAATCCAAGACATGAGAAAAATCGCCAATATACTTTCGTAGCATAGAAACATGAAATACCGGATGCACGCTCGACAAGCTAGGTGGCAAGGCAAGCTCATAAACCACCTCCCCAATCCACCGAAGCACCTCAAAAGGCCCAAACCGAGGAATCAATTTACCCTTCTTCCCAAATCTCATAACACCCTTCATGGGTGAAACCTTCAGTAGAACCTTCTCCCCAACCATGTAAGACACATCATGAACTTTCCTGTCAGCATAACTTTTTTGTCTCGATTGTGGTGTACGAAGCCGCTCCTAAATCACCTTCACTTTGTCCAAAGCATCCTGCACCAGGTCTGTACCCAGAAGCCTGGACTCGCCCGGCTCAAACCATCCTATTGGAGATCTACACCGTCTCCCATATAAGGCCTCATATGGAGCCATCTGAATACTCGATTGATAACTATTTTTATATGCAAACTCCGCGAGCGGTAGAAACTGATCCCATGAACCCCCAAAGTCAATGACACAAGCGCGTAACATGTCCTCCAATATCTGAATAGTGCGCTCGGACTGCGCGTCCGTCTGAGGGTGAAAAGTTGTGCTCAACTCAACCTGAGTACCCAACTCTCGCTGCACCGCTCTCCAAAACTGTAAAGTGAACTGAGTACCTCTATCAGAAATGATGGAAACTGGGACACCATGCAAGCGAACAATCTCTCGGATATAAGTCTCTGCTAACCGCTCTGAGGAATAGGTAGTACATACCGGAATAAAGTGCACGGACTTGGTCAGCCGATCCATAATCACCCAAATAGCATCAAACTTCTTCAAAGCCCGTGGGAGTCCAACTACAAAATCTATGGTGATGCGCTCCCACTTCCACTCTGGAATATCTATCTGCTGAAGCAAGCCACCCGATCTCTGATGCTCATATTTCACCTGCTTACAATTGAGACACCAATCCACAAATCCCACAATATCCTTCTTCATTCTCCTCCACCAATAATGCTGTCTAATATCCTGATACATCTTTGCGGCACCTGGATGGATGGAATACCGCGAGCTATGGGCCTCCTCCAAAATCAACTCCCAAAGCCCATCTATATTGGGCACACGTATCTGGCCCTGCATCCTCAATACCCCATCATCACCAATAGTCACATCTCTGGCATCGTCGTGCTGAACTCTATCCTTAAGGACAAGCAAATGGGGATCATCATATGGCGCTCTCTAATGCGATCAAACAAGGAAGTCTTCGAAACCACACAAGCTAAGACTCGACTAGGCTCCGAAATATCCAACCTCACAAACCGATTGGCCAAGGCCTGAACATCAACTGCAAGTGGTCTCTCCCCAACAGGAATATATGCCAAACTGCCCATACTTACCGCCTTCCTACTCAAAGCATCGGCCACTACATTGGCCTTCCCCGGCTGGTACTAGATAGTGATATCATAGTCCTTTAGCAGCTCCAACCATCTCCGCTTCCTCAAATTAAGATCCTTCTGCTTGAACAAGTGATGGAGGCTACGATGATCAGTAAACACCTCACAAGACACACCATAAATATAGTGCCTCCAAATCTTCAACGCGTGAACAATGGCAGCCAACTCTAAATC
Organism: Nicotiana attenuata; assembly: GCF_001879085.1. Classification (NCBI taxonomy): domain Eukaryota; kingdom Viridiplantae; phylum Streptophyta; class Magnoliopsida; order Solanales; family Solanaceae; genus Nicotiana; species Nicotiana attenuata. The sequence continues at coordinate 57,058 of NW_017671685.1, forward strand.
ATGAACAGGGTAGTTCTTCTCATGGGTCTTCAACTGACGAGAAGCATAAGCAATTACTCTACCCTCCTGCATCAACACACACCCAATACCAACTCAGGAAGCATCACAATGTACTGTATATGAACTTGAAGCTGATGGCAAAACTAACACTGGAAGTCTTGAGCTTCTGAAAGCTCACCTCACACTCATCCGACCATATGAAGGGCGCACCCTTTTGAGTCAATTTGGTCAAGGGTGATGCTACATATGAAAATCCCTGAACAAACCGACGGTAATAACCCGCCAAACCAAGAAAGCTGCAAATCTCTGTGGCTGAGGACGGCCTGGGCCAACTCTGAACCGCCTCTATCTTCTTTGAATCAACCTAAATACCCTCACTTGACACAACGTGCCCCAAGAAAGCCACTGAACTGAGCCAAAACTCGCACTTGGAGAGCTTTGTATAAAGCTTATCCTCTCTCAACCGCTGCAGTACAACTCTCAAATGCTCAGCATGCTCCTCTTGACTACGCGAGTATACCAGAATATCATCAATGAATACAATAAAAAACGAGTCGAGATAATGCCGAAACACGATGTTCATCAAATGCATGAACGCTGCTGGGGCATTGGTCAGCACAAAAGACATCACAAGGAACTCATAATGCCCTATATGGGGTCCTGAAAGCTGTCTTAAGAATATCCGAGACACACTAGACCGAATAAACGCCTTATCAAGGAGATCCTAAAGCTGCTCCTTCAACTCCGCCGGTGCTATACGATACGGTGGAATAGAAATAGGGTGAGTGCCCGGCACCAAATCAATACCAAAGTCGATATCCCTGTCCGATGGCACGCCTGGCAGGTTTGTAGGAAGCACATCTAGAAATTCCCTCACTACCGGGACTGAATCAATACTAGGAGTCTCTACGCTGACATCCTCACAAAAGCCAAGTAAGAAAGACAACCTTTCCCAACCATCCGCTAGGCCATCAAAAATGAAATCACCCTAACAGGGACAAAATCAGTCGAACCTCGCCACTCAATCCGTGGCACACCCGGCATAGCCAACGTCACTATCTTAGCATGACAGTCCAAAATAGCACGACACGGAGATAACCAATCCATGCCTAATATCACGTCAAAATCCACCATTCAAAGCAATAGAACGTCCACTTGGGTCTCCAAACCCCCAATAGTCACCACATACGACCGATATACACGGTCCACCACAACAGTATTGCCCACCGGAGTAGGTACACAAACAGATGAAGCAAGAGACTCTCGGGGCGTATCCAAATAACGAGCAAAATATGACGACACATATAAAAAGGTGGAACCAATATCAAATAACACAGAGGCATCTTTGTGGCAAACTAAGACAATACCTGTAATCACCGCATCTAAAGCAATAGCATTGGGTCTGGCTAGAAGTGCATAGAAACGGGCCTGACCACCACCTGATCGACCTCCCCTTCTGGGGCGACCTCTAGCTGACTGTCCTCCACCCCTACCTGGCTGGGTGAGCGGTGAAGTAACTGGTGCTGAAGTCGATGGCTGACTCCTCTGCTGAGGCGGACCCCCAAGACGATGAGGACACTACCTCCACATATGCCCCAACTCTCCAAACTCATAACAACCCCCTGGTGCTGGAGATGGGGACTGAAGGGAACCCCTAGCACCAGGATGACTAGTAGAAGAACCTGGCATGGAAGATCCCTGAACTAATGGAGCACGAGCCAAACTCTGGGATGGAAGGGCACTAAGTGAGGAATGGCCCTGATGAGAATTGTGAGAACCATGGCCTGATGATGCCCCACGATAAACTGGGCGAGCTCACTGAGCATGTATGAATGGACAGCCTCTGCCGTGCTGAAACTGACCCCCAAGAGGAGCATCACTGAATCCACCCTGACCACGAGGCCTCTTAGCCTCCCTCTCAACCCTCTCCTGACAACGAACCATCTCAATCTATCGAGCTATGTCAACAACCTCATCAAAGGTAGCACCATATACTCTCTCTCTGGTCATAAGCAACCAAAGCTGATAGCCGAGGCGATCTATAAACCTCCTGATCCTCTCCCGGTCTGTGGGAACCAACCAGACCTCATGATGAGCCAACTCGGAGAACCGCATCTCATATTGTGTAACAGACCTATCACCCTGACGAAGTTGCTCGAACTTCCTACGTAGCTCCTCTCGGCGATACTCAGGTAAAAAGTTCTCCAAGAAGAGAACGGAGAACTGCTGCCAAGAAAGAGGCACTGCGCCAACCGGCCTACGCCTCCCGTAAGCCTCCCACCAACTAAGTGCAGCCCCAGAGAACTGGAAAGTAGTGAACGAGACCCCACTGGTCTCCAGAATACCTACGCTCCAAAGTATCCTCTAACACTTATCCAAGAAACCCTGTGCATCCTCTCCCTCAGCACCACTAAATGATGGAGGCTGAAGTCTACCAAACCTCTCCAATCTGCGCTGCTCGTCCTCTGGCATAACAGGAGCTACATAGTCCTGAGCAGCTACAACAGGCTGGGCTGGAGGTGCCCCCGGTGTCTGTCTAAGTACAATAAAGGCTATCCGAAAATAAAGATACCAAGAACAGTCTGAGTAAGATAAGAAGGAGAAGTGCAGGGCTGCGAACGCCAAGCAGCTACCTTGCCGACTCTGAAAGACTTGCTTGAAGGACGATCAACGCTCACTATCGCGACCCGCAACTCCTGGATCTACACAAAAGGTGCAGGGAGTAATGTGAGTAGGCCAACTCAGTAAGTAATAAAAGTAAATGAAAATTGAGCAGTAAGAAATCAGGTAATTCCACGTCATAGTACTACAGCAAATATGGTATGTCTCCAAAACAATATAGAAATCAATTATCTCGTAAAAACCCAGTTTCAGTAAAAATACTTTGAAAATTTCTTGCTACAATTTCAACAAAGTATCAATGAAGTTTAGTGATATCATAGTCCTTTAGCAGCTCTAACCATCTTCGCTGCCTCAAATTGAGATCCTTCTGCTTGAACAAGTGCTGGAGGCCACGATGATCAGTAAACACCTCACAAGACACACCGTAAAGATAGTGTTGATACCCAATTTTTCCCAAAAAATATTTTAAAATTGCATATATACCTTCAAAATCATGCATTAATAGCGATTGGTATTTTTACATAATTTTCCTATATTTTTATTAATTTACCCAACATTTTATTTCCAATAATTAATTACAAAATGGCATTACAAGTGATTTCAAAAGCATTTCTCGATTTAATTTATTGTTTATGGTCCTAATAAGACCAAATTATTTCATAATTAGCCAAATTGGCATCTTTTGGCTATAATTGCAATAACTTTGCAATTATAGCCCAAGCATATAATTTTGTACTATTTTTACCAAAACTTAGCCATTTGTATTTTTAAATATTAAATAATCATTTTAAACTATTTTCTGTGCATGAAATTTATTTTTTATAATTATTAGCTATTTTGTAAATTATTTTGATTAATTTGAATTGGGTATTTAACAAATAGCCAAATTTCATTTCAGTTCTAGCCTAAATTAAACCAGCCTAGACCAAATTAAATTAGCGCAATACCCCAAAGCCCAATCCACTATCCTACCTGACCCAATCCCTGTGTAATCTGAACCGTTGATCAATTTTGATCAATGGACCATATCCGTCCTTACCATAATTAACCTAATAGTCTACCCCCCCAAACCCTCATTCTCTCATCACTCTCTACCGACACACCCGCTCATTCTCTCTCCAGCTCTGTCTGCCAAACCATGGCTCTTACTCGCCGGCCGTTGGCTCGCCGGTAATAATGGTGGTTCCAGCACCACCCCTAGCCTCCATGGCTTCCCCCATGCCAGATTCTTGCTACCCTGAGGTCCTCAAGGGACCAGCGGCTGTTCAACTCACACCTACGGTCTGTTCCTGCCATTCTCAGGCTACCTTGGCCCTTCTGAGTAAGACCTTTCTATTTCTCCGGCTAGATCCATGGCTTCTAAGCCGGAATCTCTCCATCTCTAGGTTATCTCTCTCTGAAACCCTAATTTATCTCCTGACTTCTTAGATCTGTAACATATCTAAGAGTATTTTGAGTTATTTTGCTGTTTTTCATGATAATCTCTCCGATTTTTCAAAAATGCCTCTTCGTCTTCAAAGCTAGGGTTTCTTAACCCCTTTTCAAACTGACTTTTCCTCTAATTTTCAGTATTATTCTATGATTTTTACTATGTTTAAATGGTTTATTTAAGTTGTTCCTTTATCTGATTCATTATGTTGAAAATCCTAATTCTTGGTCTTAATCTTATGTTCTGAGAACCGTCCTTGCTTGTTTGTTCGTTTAATTTGTTCGCATGTCTGTTATTCATGAATATGTTCTAGGTTTCTATTATTTTTACCCTATTATTCTCATTAGGGTTTCTGATTTTATTCCATCTCGCCTATACTGTGATTATCTTGTTTATTTACAGCATTTGTGTTAATTCTCTTATGATGATCTCCTTACTGATTTCAACCTCTAAATATTTTCTTGCCTTATTTTGTGGTTCATTATGCTGTCAAATTGATTCTTTGACATTTTCCTTAATTAGAATTTGTCGAACCTAGCCTCTATTACATGCTCTGTACTATGCTTATTTCCTTATGTGTCATGTTCAGTCTTACATGATTTCATTCCTTATTTATCACTGCTTATTAACGTTTGAATTTTAACTCCTTAATTAAAGGAAGTACTTATACTGATTTGATACTAATTGATACCTAGTTCTATAATTATTATACAATCGTGATTCTTACCTTTTTTTAACCTAGTTTCGAACTACTATATATGCTCTCTCATTAACAGTCAACGGACATGAGTTCAAAAACTCTCTCACACTCAAAACTTTTCTGCTCTCTTTCTTTGGTTACTTGCTATTATTCTGAGTTAGCCGGCACCAAGCCAAGGCTAATTATTGTGCTCTCCTCTTCTTCACTTTGTGTTTATTATCTCTTTACCGGTATGTTCTGATTTCAATTCAAGTCCCAAAACCAATATGTTTCTTTTACTGCTTCAGTTAATCATGTTTCTAATTTGTTTCTATCTATGGTTTTGTTGTTCAACATGTAATTGACATGTTTACATTATTTCTTCATCTAGCATGTTAGTCTAACCCTCTTAGGGCATTTCAGAACATGTTCTACTTCCCTGGTAGTCTGTCTCAATGTGACTCTACCCAGTTTTGAATGATTGTCTACTTGTTATCCAGTTTTGATATTCACTTACTTTGCAAACGGATCTGTCACTTTTAATGTCTGATTCTACGATTGGTTCTGAAATTCATACTATGTTGGTACCACTAGCTATCCCCTAATCCCATAAACCCCCACAAGAACTGCTATGCTCCTGTATACTATGTACTCTATGTGTCCCCAAATCCCATTACCCCAGTTTATGGTGGCTGAACCTGCCTTGGTTCTATGTTCCTTGGTTATGTATGAACCTGTTTTGGGTGCTGTATTTGGACTGTTGCTTATTACTCTACTCTCTTTTTAAAACTGTCGTATTGAATAACTCCCTCTGTTGTTTTTGCAAAACTATTTCAAATATATCTCTTTTAAAACTGTTTTCCTGCCTAAACCTTTTCAAAACTGTCAAGCACTTCCACATCTACTCTTAGGTTTCAAGTTCTGCCCCTCTAATGTGTGACTGCTTAGGGATCCCTATGGGATCCCTCTGAACTATGATACATTAGAGCTGGCCCTTCCACATTGCAGTTACTCAACTATGATTTGGAAATCTGGGTGTGAGCACTGCCCGGGATCCCTTGAGGTCCTTAGGGAACTCTGACACACCTGGATTATGTGAAAGGCTGTGAGGCAATCTGGCATTGGAAATTTTGGAAATCTGGGCCTACTTGCATGCTCCCTATAATGTAACTTGTTATTTTTCTTATCTACTTATGTAATTCATTCGATATTGGCCTGTAATAATTTGTTGTAAACAGATACTGGGGATGGATAGTGAAAATGGGAGGGTAGCTATGCATGTTATAGACATCACATGGGTAGAAACCATGCTTTGGGTTTATATTTCCTATATGCGCAATAGAATCCATGTTTAGGACCAACATGTGCAAAGCATATCATGTATTAGAGACCATGCTCCCCACGTTTTATTATGTATGCTGTTTCGGCATCTCATTTTGACATTCTTTCTATCACTTAGAAATCATGTTTCTAGGATAAATGGCATTAAAACAAAAAAAACTGCTACCCCTGCACACTTGACAACATGCTCTACAATGCTATAACTTTTTATGCATTTAGAAATCCCTACTTTAGGAAACTCTGAAATCATGCTGTGCATTTAGAAATCCTGCTTTAGGAATCTTGCATATAAATCAATTTATACCTTATTTGTGCATATTGATACCATGTTTAGGTTCACGTTGATACTCACTCAGCTACGCCTAGTTAAACTACTGTTGCATGAAAAGGAATATAAACAATCTCATCTTGCTTTAGACAAATTGGTAATAATCCTGTATCCTGTAAGACCTAGAACCGCATGCTCTTTTAGGTAAAATAACTCATCTATCTTTCTAATGGTTCTGGTAACTGTTGTATCCTACGCCTAGGCAAAGCCTTAGGTAATCAACCTTTACGAAACCGGAAACTGTTCTTTGTGTTTACTGCTTAATGGTTAACGGGCTTAAAGTCAGTAGGCAAACTGATTAGGGCCCTTGCTTCTGAGTTATAAAATAAAACTGCATATCTCACGTGTTCTGATACTCACCTAGACATCATGTCTTAGGATCCTGTTTAATAAATATTGCCCTTATTTGTGTTTGAGTCGTGTTGTTTACATGCCTTGTCTGTGGAGGTAAAACCGAGCCTCTTATTTTCTCTTTCCTTCTTTTTATTTGCTAAAAGTCCTATGTGTTCTTGCTTGTCGCCCTAGTATTTTCTCCTTTAAACCTAAGGGTCTGTCTAGAACTGCCTGTAGGTAGAGGTCCTAAATTTCTCCAGGACCATTAGGAAGGGAAGGGTAATAGCACGCATAGATTGCTTAAATAAAACTCGCTTTAATAAACGCTAAGGGGTGGGAATGGGTAGATATGGATACGATGACTACGCGCTAATATCACGTGTAGCCCCTCATTGAGGAGTGTTTACCGGGCATTGCATGGGGTGTTCCTGTAGGCTAACCAACCTAGGAACCCTCCTTCCCAGAATTCCCTTTGCCTAAAACTTTACTTTTCTATATAACTTTTTCAAATTCTTTGTCTTATTATTTGAGTCATACAATGTCCAATATGCTTTATCTGCAATTATATGTTTCAACTACTTACTTGTAAAAGACTAATTCATAAATATAAGTTTGGCCTGGACCCACCGTTGTGGACCGAGAGGGGTGCCTAACACGTTCCCCTCAAGGTTATTTCGAGCCCTTACCCTAAATCTCGGGTAATGAAAACTAGTCTAAGAGTTAATCGCTCTAGGTTCCCTAACGCACCATAATCCGTTAGGTGGCGACTCTTCTCTTTTAATACCCTTCCTTCAAAAGAGTTGTCACATGACAAGCCCGCTTTCGTGAGAAAACGGGGCGCGACAGACAGTGCCTCTAAATCTTCAATGTATGAACAATGGAAGCCAACTTTAAATCATGAACATGGTAGTTCTTCTCATGAGGCTTCAGCTGACAAGAAACATAAGCAATCACTCTACCCTCCTGCATCAACACACACCCAATACCAACTCTCGAAGCATCACAATACACTGTATATGAACCTGAAGCTGATGGCAAAACTAACAGTGGAAGTCTTGAGCTTCTGAAAGCTCGCCTCACACTGACCCGACCACATGAAGGGCGCACCCTTTTGAGTCAATTTGGTCAAGGATGATGCTATAGATGAAAATCCCTAAATGAACTGACGGTAATAACCTGCCAATCCAAGAAAGTTTGCGAATCTCTGTGGCTGAGGATGGCCTGGGCCAACATTGAACCGCCTCTATCTTCTTCGGATCAACCTGAATACCCTCACTGGACACCACGTGCCCTAAGAAGGCCACTGAACTGAGCCAAAACTCGCACTTGGAGAACTTTGCATAAAGCTTCTCCTCTATCAACTGCTGCAATACAACTCTCAAATCTCAGCGTGCTCCTCCTGATTATGCGAGTACACCAGAATATCATCAATGAATACAATAACAGACGAGTCGAGATAAGGCCAAAACACGTTGTTCATCAAATGCATGGATGCTGCTGGGGCATTGGTCAGCCCAAAAGGCATCACAAGAAACTCATAATGACCATATCGGGTTCTGACGACTGTCTTAACAATAATTCGATTACTATCAATTTCTAAATGGAATTTATATGAGAATCTTTACATGAGTCCAACATGAAAATTTATGATGATGACCTTCCCTTTATATCAACCTAATACTCTCCAAGTATTCAACAACTCACTGACAAGTCCCAAGCATATGTATAATACATCAACTAGCATACATAGAAGATATGCATGAATAAAGAATATTATTATGCATGAATAAGCACAAAAAGTTCACTTGAATGGTCAAAACTTTTACCTTTATGCTCTATAACTCATCACAAATGATTCAACATCCCAATTAACCAGAAACCCGTCGATTTCTCACTACTTATGTGTACGCCACCAAGAGAGAAACATGAGAAGGAGATTCAAGGGCGATGGATTCATATCCACGCGTTGCACATCTGAAACCATGTGCAAAAATAATATCAATATCACCATAATCGCATGGCAAGGACCTCGTGCCATAACATCAACAATATCACAATAACTGCGCGGCAGATGTTGATGGCCAATTTTGACCCTTCCTTTAAAATTAATTTATTTACACTTAATAATTTACAATAAATATTTTTAAAGTATTTTCTAGTAACAAGTACTTATTTTACAAATTAATTAAGTATTAGTTTTTAAAATTAATCGCGTAGTATTATCATTATTTAAATATAAATATATTCACTATTTTAAAATTATTAAAATAATTCTTATATATATACATTACATAGGTTCTATAATTAATTTGATATCTCTTTAATTTCTAGTTAATTTAGATTATTATGTGAAATTCAAAATTAGTGGTGTAATTTAGGAAAATAAAGTATTTTATAAATAGTTAATATAAATAACTAGTAGTATATGTAATAATTATAATTTTTACCACATTTGGTGAAAATTGTAGAGTTTATTTAAATTAAATTCAAAAGGGGGCTAAAAGACAAAAGGGCCACAACTGCAATTCTCAAACCAACGGCAAAAATGACCATTCTTTAAATTATTCTTGGCCAAATTACTTAAGGCTAGTCCGAAAAGACACCCAACCCAAACACCCATCTCTTACCACTATGGAGATCCTAGCCACTCTCTTTGCACCAATCGGCTTGTGACACGCCACCCTACCTCACCACTCATACAAGAAACACAAATGGATCTGAGTCAGTCATTCCTCAGATCAACGGCTCAGATTTGGTCTCCGTTACTTTTTAATTAAACCCCAAATATCAAATCTCAACCATCCAAATTCTTTTGATTCAACGACCATCGATTTTCTCACATAAATGATTTATAAAATTCTAATTACCAAGATAATTGGAGTCATTGATCAATAGATCTAACGGCTCCCATTACACCCCTCATCTTTAATCCTAAAGACAAGTCATATCCCCCTTCAAACCCTAAGCATTTCCCCTCCACTCGCCGCCTTCATTTTCCCTCCACTCAGCCGCCCTCATTTCCCTTTCCTCTCTCTTTCTCTCCTCTCAGTCAAGCTTCACTTTTAGAACCTTGCACAAATTTTTGCAAGGTTACTCGAAAATACTAGGAATCATCTCTTCAGTCCCTACTACACCAAGAATCTTACTGCAAATTCCCTTCTTCATCATTCAAATTCAAATGCCCAATCCTGAAACCCTAGACTCAAGAATGCAACATTAAATCATTGATTTTCCTTCGTGTTCAGTCAAACCAGAGCATGCATGGAGTTTTCTTAGAGCGTATTATGAGGATTCGATGTCCCTATGTCAAACTCAGTGATCTCTGGACATTAGGGTTTTAACCAGTTGTCTAAAGCCTTCAACGGTCGACCCCGTGCTCAGGTAAAATCGACCATGCTTTCCCCTATGCTTCATTCTAATTTTTACTCAATCTTACTATCATCATCTACCATGCGTCACTCTCCACTATTGCTTTGAATATGTGAAACCCTAAGAGCCTTAAATGGAACTATAAATGGGCCCTTTAATGTCACCACACATGAACAAAAACACACAACCTAACGCTAAAAAAAACATCTAGCAATCTAAGAGAAATTCTGAGATTGAAAACTAGGGTGCCTTACTATTTTCCATTTTCGTTTCTAAGTTTTATCGCTGCATCGAGCATGAAGCTCTTGGGGTCTGAAGCAACTAAGAGAGATCCTCATTTGGTCTATTTCCCTAAAAAAGGTCAGTACATTCCTAATATCTCTCTTTTGCTCATCTTGTTTGAACGCTATGAATGTGTTTTTTATCTTATGAGAATTATAGTTGTTTATGATGTCTGTGACTAGCCTGGGAATGCTTATGTTCTATTTGTGATAGTATACTGTCTACATGTGATCATTGCTCATGCTTCTTGTGTCTTTAATTAATGATTAATCAAGTTATTAAGTGATTCTTGATAATTTTTATTTCTTGGTTCCAACAATCTACATGTGTTAGCTATAATGTTCCTTGAATGATGTACGCGGTGAAATCAGAGGGCCTGATTTCCCGCCATTAAGCCACCTTGGGGCGGTACCTCGAGACCCCGATGACATGACGCCACCTCGGGGAGGTATCTCGAGACCCCGAGGGTATGAAACCACAACTTAGTCCTCTCCTTCGGGATCTGTCAAGACCCGACTTGAGGCCGAGATTGGGATAAAGAGGGGAAGCCCCCAAGACACGCGATTGAGTCTGACAGAGCCGGCCTATCCATAGCCTACGCTGAGGCGTCGCGTCAAGCCATCACATCTCCATATTTCGTAAATTGCATATACATGTATGCGTGACTGAGTTCCCCTCCTATATAAAGGGGGCTCGCCCTACCTTGTAAGGGACTGATGTTGCTCCATTTCTCCACAAGTGCAATAATATCTCTCTCTTTCTCTCTTCTTACTAAAACTTATTGGCTCTCACTGATACTGAGGATACCTCGATATCCTTCGCCTTCATATGTGTTCTTCATCTTTTATACGAGTTCTTCATCATATAACTCGGTTTTGACTATAAAGAGCTTCGTTTGATTATATCTCTAACTGTTATACTACCCCCGATTATCCCTGATAGCCCAAGCTCGATCTCGAGGTCGACCCTGAAGCCCCCATCGGCCAAACCTACATCCGGGTAGCAGGCCTTTCGGTTCGATCATTATCTCGTTTTGACTCATGCTCCATCGTTGAACTTCATATTATTAGCCTCATCTGCTCTAACGACTAGCTCGGGAATAGATCACGTATTTTTAGAGTCCCATTTTACAAATTTAATTGTCGTTACCATTTCCACGGTAAACAGTTTAGCGCCCACCGTGGGGCTAAAAATAATAGTGATTATTTTCTTGCTAGTTTCATTACACAAACGCATATCATCTTTCACACTTTTTCTTGTCCAAGATCCTTTGATTTCAGGTAAAAATGTCTGGCTCAGTAAACAGAGTTGAGAACGACCGCCTCGAAGATCACGGAGAAAATGGTGTAGCTGTCCCGGGCGGCGGAGCACCACTACAGGATCCCGATAACACACCCGGACCAATACTAGCGGATGCGGACTCACAGGACGCACAGCAAGTCAACGAAACTTCTCACACCGATAGAAGCGCACGACACAGTGACCAATACGAAGTTCAAAAAACCCCGGCCCGGGAAAAATAGGAAGTTAGTCTTCATGTTATTTTTGGAAAGTTGCAGGCACAACAACTGGCCATTGCTCAGTTGCAAAGCCATCCAAGGTCCCCCAACTTAGTAGCGCCAGAAACAGCTTCCCCGACAAGCGCACCGCCGCTCACGCATGCACGAAGAAAAACACCGACTTTCAAGATGACCCCGGTGCAGAAACATACGCCGATGCAGGCCTTCCACGAAGAAACTAATGCCAAACGAATGGAGATACCGTCCATGCACCGCTAATGGGAGGAACGCCTCAAGATCCAACCTACCTCGCAATGGTAGGGGAGTAGTTCGAGGGCGACGTCCTCGGAGAATCTCCAATAGAACCAGATCCGATGAGGCACAGCCAGCAGGCGAACCTCGTCGAGCAGAGTACGGGCTCAACATTGATTATGTCAAATATCCTAGTCACCATAAGCGAAACCAGGAACGCTGAGCGACTCAGGCCTACTCTACCAAGGCCCCTTCGAAAGAACCACACAAACCGATGCGGAATCCGCAGGACGCAGACAGCAGCGGGGCCACGAATGACTCCCGTCTCGAAAATATGACAGCCGTGCTACTCAGTCAAAATCGCCGACGAGTACTATCGAACGATCAAGCTCAAATCTGGCCCCGAGGAAAGAAGACAACCGGGAAGGATGAAGTAAACAAGCCACAACGGAGGAGCGGCGACGCCCTCCGAGAACTCATAACATGGGGAGTAAAAATACCCGCCACCGGAACAAAGAGAGATCCAGGGAAATATTTCCAAGGATACTCTGGCATCCGGGGAAAAGGGCACCATGACTCCACCCCAGTGTCGCGTCAACACATTGGTAAACCTCTTCCTCATCCGCTTAATCTTAAATAAAACATGTGTTCATAGATTCAGGAAGTTCGGTCACCCACAACGACGGTATCACACCAAAGGCCAATAGGGCGGTCCGCATTAACGGACCAAATCACCCCCACATCCCGAATCCTTGGTGAATTCCAAATGACAAATCGCCGAAAAGACCGTTCTCTCAATATAGCCCACCTGAGTCCGAGCCGGGACCTCGGGCTTTACACCATCGAAGGAAGCGCAAAGTATAGACATCTTATTCAGACGACCACCGATGCACTACCCGAAGGCGCCGACGGTCCCATCTCGACAAAAGAATGAGATTCCTCGCAAAGGGCAGAACTAGAATAAGCCGACAGGGACACACCGAGTCCTGGAACATCGCCTAACACACCCCGCGGTAAGAAAGAACTGCTTTGCTCCTTTGTTTTCTTTTTACTAACCTGAACGCAGACAGCTGGCTAGGATATTCGGAGATTCTCGAGATTCTACCCGGAGATTCCTAGGCCTCATATAGGCGACCACCGTGTTTTCTCCCTTTAGCCGGGCTTCCGCCCCGAAAGGAACCTTGTCAGCAAGATTATTGGCAAAATAGCATACCAGAAGAAGGTTCGATGATGTCACGGGCTTTATTCCGATAGCCCAACAACGAACGATGGTTTGCCTCTAAGAGCATCCCCCCTCGGGAGGACCCAGATACGACGGACTAAACCCCTATCGGGAATTATGTGCAGGGCCAAAACGGTATGAGAAGCCGTGCACGCACGGGCCGAGTTCACAATGACGAAACAATGTACATCTTTACCAAGCAATAAAAGGATATTTTCTCGGCATTTTATTCTCCGGACAAAGAAATCACATTGTATTCCCGGCAGGGTTCCCTTCATCAAATGCATCCCGAAATACTCGGAGACTTAATGCCGGCAATTGGGCACTCGCGTAACTCCAGGACCGGAACTCCGGGTTCGTAAAGCCCTGAAAATGCAGCTCCGAGTTCACAAGAAGCGGTCTTCACGCTTAAACAACTTGATGACTCGGAGAATGACGATAATCGCCATGCTACATCACCGAAAAAACTGTAAGACCTCAATAGGCATGACAAAACTCTAAGAACTCAATAGGCATGAAAAATTGTAAGACCTCAACAGGCATGAAAATCCCGAAGTTTAGGCTATACGTCGCACTTGTAAGAATCCCGAAAGGGCATACCCTCGATGTAGATGCCTAAACTGTCACTCGGGATCACAAATGGCTACAGCCAAACTCACATGACTACAGTCAAAACGGCTGATACAGCCAAAATAACGCGACTCGGGGATGCCCGACCATCGCAAACAAAAATCGCAGGCCACTACTTTGAATATACTTCGAAAAGAACCGGTTAAAATAAGCTTCCCTCAAACAGGAAAACAACGGGCTATGAACCTTCCGAGGTGCTCGAAATATCGCCGATAACGACTTGAAATCGAGGTTCTTCAAGAACAGACGACGGGTCAGGCAAAAATCTTTCAAAAGACCTTAACGAGCGGAAAACAAGCCTACAAAAATCCCACGGGCAAAAAACATGGCGAGAGTCATTGTCGCCAGTTAAGCAAGCCTACGGTCCACATATCAAAAGGTCTCTACGACCAAAAAGCGTAAGAGCTATTGTCGCCAGCCAAATTGAGAACTTGAGGATTAAAGTGAGCTCGAATCGTAACTCGATTCGGAGACCGGATCCAAAATAGTTAACTAAACAAGCCTACGGGCCACATATCAAAAGGTCTCTATGACCAAAAAGCGTAAGAGCCCTTGTCGCCGGCCAAAACTGACAGCTTAAGGGTCAATTAAAGCTCGAATCGCAACACGACTCGGAAATTGGACCACAAATAAGTTAAAACGACCGAACGCCCAAAGGCGAGAAATAACAGCCGTCGTCGCCAACCCAGACGAGCGCCAATCTCGAGGGTAAATTAAGCTCGAGTCGGATCCCGACTCGAAGACTGAACCCGACAAATGAGTAAAGCATACAAGCCTTAGGGCAAGTCCGGGATTGAATCGACCCAATTGAAATTCCAACAAGCGGAAATAAAAAAAATATAAGTTGCGGGGTTTGCCCTCTTATTGCTACGTGCTGACGACAAGGCGCAGCCCCAACCTGCGTAGAATATTGAAAACTGTATATACATAACGAAGGAGGCAAAAAAAGATCATTCCGCTTTTTTCCGGCAATCATAGCCCAGCGGTCTCCTCCTCATCATCCTCAGCATCGGACAGTAGGGATTTGGCATCATGCTCTTCTCCTTTGGCTTGCTCGATCTCCCTCGAAAGATGAAAGCCCCTTGCGTGAATCTCCTCAAAGATTTCCCTCCGGGATCTGCACCTCACGTACTCTCTGCTATTTTCGGCACGATCGAGGGCCTTCTGCAACTCAACTTTAGCGGCATCAGTGTTCCTCGAGTAAGCCGCCATTTTCTGCCCCGACCTGGTATCATTCATCACAACCTCAGCTCGAACATTCACCACCTCGGTTTTTGCCTTCAAAAGTTCGGATGACAGTTTCATGATCAACTTCGCCCGGCGGAGTCATCCGTACGAGCAGGCTGAATTTGCGCCTCAAGGGCAGAAACCCTGGGCAGAGCCCTCCTTTTTGCCTCGGAATGGGTATTCATGCGCGCCTGTAGCTCGATGAATTCACGTTTGGCTTTGCCAACTTTGCCCCAAAGTTGCTCGAGTTCACTCACCCTGTCATTCAACTGAAACGACAACATGTCAAGACGGCAAAGAAAGAATGCAATTCAGTACAAGATGTAGGATACTTGTTTCTCCAAAAGGGACTCCCAGACCCGACTCCGGTCAACCTCACGCCGTAAAGAGACGAGCTCGCTTTCCTTTGCCGCACAAAGATGTCTTAAGGATTTCTCCCTATCTCGAGCATCCTGCAGCGGGGCCTCACGACTAAGCAGTTCGGCTCTGGGCCTGTTAAAAACCTGAGAAAGAAAGCCAGGTGGACAAAAGGAAAAGAGAGGGATGCAAGTCCGAAACATCCACACAGCGACAGAAACTCACCATCAGGCCGAAGCAGCGTCCAATGATACCCCAACCCCGGGAAACTGCCGGTCGGCCATATCATTCCCCCTTAACCGCTGCGGAAAGGTCGCCCCATCACAGGCCTTCTCGCACCCTGGGATATCTTTTCTTTTTCCGATGCTTCCAAACTTCGGGGTCAACGATCTCTTTTCCTCCCTCGTGGAATTCAGCCTCGCCTCGAAGAGACTCCTGGCACCTGCAGCAGATAAATCAAATGAGCCAGCAAGAAGGAAGCCGCTCCTTAAAAAGCCAAGATGCCGAACACCTACCGTGGTGCTTTGCCTCCCATCTCCCCTTTAATAGATCTCGCCATCGACGCCTGTCGTAAACTGAGCAAGTTGCTAGCTTACGGGACCACTCGTCTAAGTCCTGGATCTCGCTGGGCAACCAGCAAGTTGCTATGAACAAAGAGCAGAAAGACGCCATTACGGGGCCAACCCATGCTGAGTTAAAAGACAGTTCAAATAAAGCACTTACACGTGAGGTTGCATCTCTCAGGAAACGACAAAAATTCTTCGGGTATAACATCGGTTGTCCGGATTCGCACGAACCGATTCATCCATCCGCAGTCCTCATCCCCCTCGCTGCCAATCCAAGGAACTCTAGCAGATCTACGCTGGAGTGAGATCAGGCCCCGATAACACAATGGCCGATACAACCTCACGAGATGGCTAAGGGAGAATTCAATCCCGGCCCTGTCAGCAAAATATCTCATCGAGCGCATTATTCTCCAAAGAAAGGGATGAACCTGTGCAAAGGTTACTTGATACCTCCGGCGGAAATCGAGCACGACCCGATCCGGGGGACCCGGCGCGAGAGCGTGGACATACACACTCAAGAACCCCTCAGAGTACGTCGTTATGTTCTCCTCGGGGGAGGGTACTCGCAAGATCACGCCCTTCCCCCATCCGCACTCTTTCCTGATCATCTCGAGGTTTTCCTCCCTCACCGACGAAGTGATCCTCGACACATGCTCTCGATGACCTGGAACATTGGGAGGTCTCCCCGATGTGGCGACTTTCCACAAGACAGGGCGACCCGAATCTTGTTCCCCCGATGTCGGGAATGAGCCACCGGTGCCAACCAAAGGCGGAGCGCAGCAGGGACTCTTTCCCTCTGAGGGTCAGCAGTCGAGTAAGTGGCCATGACTATAGTAGGACAAAGGCAAAGAAGATGGGGATCCTGGCAAGAACTCTTTGAAGTAGGAGAGCGGAAGAACTCGCACAAAGCGAAAGGCTCTGTAGAAGAGATAGGCTTATCAAAATTTGCGAAATCACCATTTGAAGGGCGGATGAGCAAATATATAAAGGCTGAGCGACAACTGCTCGGTTGTCCAAAAGGACCAATTAATCCTGGCCACATTAACATCACCTTCTCCTTGGGGAGTGCACTGGCAGAATCGTGCCAGGCCCCCACATGACTAGTAAGATCAAAGAGCCTCGGGAGATCCCCGACGTCATAAAAATCGAATCGAGAGTAATTATCGACTCCGCTTCAGGATGTGGCTAGCCTCGGGGCCCCGAAGGGCCGATACCGGAACACAAAGATAACGGAACAAGAAGAAGACCCGACAGAACAAAAACTCTTTTTATATATATCAACAAGAAGATGAAAACATTTGTACAAGGGAACACATAAAACAAGAAAGCATACACAAAAAGATAGGAGACTACTCCTCGCCACTATCATCTTCGCCCTTATCAGGAGTGTTCAGGAGCGCCAGTTTTCCTTCCATCACACGAGCCTCCTCCAGATCGGCAGACAGCTCGAAGCCTCTAGACTCGAGTTGTTCCAGGGTCTCCCTCTTCGCCTCCGCTTTGGCATACTCGATGGTTCGAATTAGACTCACATCGGCTGCCATGGACATGTAACGAACCATCATATGCGTCGTGGTCGCATCCTCCTTGTAAATAGCAGCATCTTTTTCGGCCTCAGACTTGGCCGCAACCAAGGCAACGTTCTCCCTACTAGTGTCTGCGAGAAGGTCTCAGGATGTCAACAATTCCCCGGCCAAGGCAACGTTCTCCCTACTAGTGTCTAGAACTCCTCGAAGCTCCCCCAACTCTCTATTCCCCTGGGCACCACGAGCTTCCGAGTCCCGAAGTTTCGAAGTAAGATTATCACGCTCCTTCTCGCGGCAAGAAAGCTCCCCCTAGAGTCGAAGGATGGCGTGATCATACATCTCCTTACACTGCGGCACAATGAGAAAAGATAAAAAAGGCGGCGAATAAATACCCGGGAACAAAAAGAAACATGCAAGGGAAAACTATCACCTGTTGCAGAGACTTCTCCACCGCTCTAACAGAACTGGGAATATCGAGATCAGCCCTGTCGATCACGCCGTCAAAAATATAGGCAATAAAATCTCCCCCTTTGGAAGGAGTCCCGGCTTTGGCATCGACCATCCTTTCGGCATCTCTCAGTTCCCCGGAGGAGATCAGATAGTTCGAGATCAGGTCGTTCAAATCGCCAATTTCTCCAAATAGCGACCCATGCTCCTGAAAGACCTCGAGCTCCAGTCCCTCAATATCGGATCCAACAGTTTTCCTATCGAAGGCTACGCCGGATCCGACCGCACAATTTGAGGCCGCAACAGCGTCCTCTTCAAGGGTTCTTTGCCCATCAGCTCGACCGGAAATGGCCGTGCCGGACAAAGCAGCATCCGATCGGGGCGTCTGCAAATCTCTCGCGCTGGGCTTTGTTCTCCTCCTCAACGGACTCCCCTCATAGTCCTCCCTTTTAATATCAGGGTTCGACCCAGAAGTTAGAATAGCAGGCCTGTGGGAATGAGAGACGACTGCCCTGCCCTTCCTTTTCCTACTCGTGTCGGGCTCCAGGGCCTTTACTTCGCCGACGGGGGGTGGCCTCATCTACATATTTTCGCCAAGGCCTGTACCAACACAAAAATCATGATACGTTTTCGCTAATGGTTCGGAAGGAAACACAAAATACGAAGCGCAGGCGACGACGGAGCCTCACTATGATTCTTGGCCACCCAACGATCCTTAGCCAGGACGGTACAAGACCTAGTGTGATACGGGAACTTTCTATCCAAACGACTAATCCATCCCGGCAAATCCGGGATCATCTCTGGATGCCAGGCAACAGCTGCAGGAAGCGCAAAGAAGTCATTATGATAAAGTAAAGGGGAGTCGAGGAGCGGTTAAAGGGAAATTCACTTACGTTGAGCATTCCACTGCTCCGGAAAGGGCATCCTCCAAGCCGGGATGATGTCTGAGGTCCTCACTCGGATGAACCTGCTCATCTACCCTCGGTCTTTCCCTTCATCAACGCTCGTGAAAAAAGATTTTTTTGACCGGTGGCAGAGCTTGATCAAGCCTTGATACAGCCGAGGGCGATACAGTCTAATCAAATGGCTGAGGGTAAAAACCTCGCCTGTAACCCCTTCAGTAAAATGCCTGAGCATTAACACTATCCTCCAAAAGGATGGATAGATCTAGCCCAGAGTCACCTGTATAGGGCGCAAAAGTCAAGGATAACCGGGTCAACTTCCAACGAAGGAGCTTCGACGTATTTATCAGGGCCCAGGGTAAATGGGTAAGTGTATATGTGGAGAAAGCCATCCTTGAAGTCGGTGATGCTATCATCGGGGCCAGGAATCTCCATCTCCACTACCTTGCTCCACCGGCAATCCTTCATAACACTATCAACATCGGTCACAACGCTGACATATCGAGAGACGTGCTTGCACTGACCCGGTATAGACGAGGGGGTCTCGACGTCAAAATCCTTCGACGTATCAATTTCTAGTGGAATCCATTGCTCTATAAAAGGAGTCGACCTGTTGTCCCCTTCGAGTAGCCGGGATGACGACGCAGCATTATTCCGACGAGGGACCGTCCTAGAAATTCTAGCCGTGAAGAATGGTAAAAATGTTTGTAAGAAGAGGGGGATATCAAATAGCGGGATTTTGGTTCGCGGGGTGGTAAAAAATGCGGAGATAAAAAGGCTCGAATGACCGATGCATTTATAGTAACCGCTAGGGAAGCAGAAAAGACAAACCTACAGCAATTCATAATTCCTCGATCGCCGCATCTGACGGCGGCCCTGCACGGTCCTCTGAGAAGTGGCATTTAATGCTCTTGGACAGCTGACATCATAACAACGATGACCTTGAGACGACAATTCAGTATCGTTTCCTACTACTTCGTCTTAGAAAACGCGGAGTCTATCTATACGCAGTGAAATCAGAGGGCCTGATTTCCCGCCATTAAGCCACCTCGGGGCGGTACCTCGAGACCCCGAGGACATGATGCCACCTCGGGGAGGTATCTCGAGACCCCGAGGGTATGGAGCCACAACTTAGTCCTCTCCTTCAGGATCTGTCAAGACCCGACTCGAGGCCGAGATCGGGATAAAGAGGGGAAGCCCCCAAGACACGCGGTTGAGTCTGACAGGGCCGGCCTATCCATAGCCTACGCTGAGGTGTCACGTCAAGCCATCACATCTCCATATTTCGTAAATTACATATACATGTATTCGTGACTGAGTTCTCCTCCTATATAAAGGGGGCTCGCCCTACCTTGTAAGGGACTGATGTTACTCCATTTCTCCACAAGTGCAATAATATCTCTCTCTTTCTCTCTTCTTACTAAAACTTATTGGCTCTCACTGATACTGAGGATACCTCGATATCCTTCGCCTTCATATGTGTTCTTCATCTTTTATATGAGTTCTTCATCATATAACTCGGTTTTGACTATAAAGAGCTTCATTTGATTATATCTCTAACTGTTATACTACCCCCGATTGTCCCCGATAGCCCGAGCTCAATCTCGAGGCCGACACTGAAGCCCCCATCGGCCAAACCTACATCCGGGTAGCAGGCCCTTCGGTTCGATCATTATCTCGTTTTGACTCATGCTCCATCATTGAACTTCATATTATTAGCATCATCTGCTCTAACGACTAGCTCGGGAATAGATCACGTATTTTTAGAGTCCCATTTTACAAATTTAATTATCGTTACCATTTTCACGGTAAGCAAATGAGTGCTCATGTTTTGCTTGAACTTCATAATCTTTCATTGATGATTCTACTATGATCTTCACCTCTGCCTATTGTTTTTCCTGTGTTCTGTTTGTCTTGTGATTGAGTGTATAATTTAATAGTCCTAATTGAGATAAACTTGAAGGTTCCCTAAGTTCATATCATCTACCATTTAGCTTAAGCATGAAAAGCTAAGTGTTTAGATGCTTTCCTTATATATACTTGTATCTGTTAACTCTGAAGGTAACCTCTAAGTTATCACTATGGCATTCTGATGGTTATGCCTAACTATTGGATGAATTTGCATGAAACCATCTTGTTTGAGTTAAATTGTCTTCTTTTCATGAACCCCTACTATATATATGTCATGTTATGATTAAGTTATCTTCCTCTTCATAGAACAAGTCATGATCATGTTTCGTTATAGTCAACTGGTAATTGATGTAAAACTGAACTTAGTTGTCTCATGATCAGTTAAAACCTTCAGTAACATGTTCGATTCAACACTTTCTTGATGTAGTACTTCCCTGTATTTAATCTCTTTAAGTTGTTGTTGACTTTGTGAAACTTACATGCAATTATCTTTAAGATTATCTTCCATGAAAATACGACTTAGTTATTCTGTTATAATCAAGTGATAATATTTTAAAGGCTGAAGAATGACTACTTCACATTTAGATATAAGCTAGACTATATGCCTGAGTTAAATTTGTTCTGATACGATACTTTCTTTATTTGTAACTCCCTCATCATGACATGTTCATCTTGATTTTGTAATGTGCAAAGCTCCCCTGTCTATATGAACTCACAACCTCACTTACCCTGCCTATGTATAGCTGACTGAATATTGCATGTATCCTTGTTTGACTCTATGACTCCATGTTCTTTTCTTAAATTGTATTAAGTCCTTTCCCTATTGTTAATTTGAAACTGAACGTGATCCTTAAACTTTGTGAGAAGTCCTTTGTTGATACTGTTTGAACATGATGGGCTGTTTAAGGATAATAATGTTAGGGATATGACTCTGTTAAGCCCTTAGGGATTCCATGTTCAAATTTGTGAACTTATAATCATGTTGAGAGTTTAATCCTATTTCTGATACATTCTGTAAAAGTGGCCAGTCATAACTGTTTTTTCTGAATCTTTATTGATGACCTTTAAGGTTCTAAGTATTATTACCAACCCATGCATGTGCTAGTAGCAAACTAATCAGTTCATAACTAGTTTTCCATGGGCATGCATATCTGCATCTCTTATGTTGTTGTCTATATGAATTCTGTATAACTTATTTTCCCTTTAAATGTACTCTTCTCTAATGTTTGAACCCTTAACAATATGTTATGATGCTTCTGCTTCTCTCATGTCTATGTTTCAAGTCTGACCTTTAGGTTTACCTAATATATATTCTTTATTTGGTGTCGAATGTAGTTAGGAGGAAAATATATTTTTGTGGTAAGGGATGCTATAACACCTAGTTTACATTGAAAGTGCCTCATTGGTAATTAAACCCATAAGGAAAATATGTTGCTAGTGGTTAAGGGTATTTGGGAGTGAAGTAACACTATGTTGGGTTGCCCTCCTCGGCACAAGCATTTCCCTAGGCCTTGAGACTCTTAGGAACTTTGAAGTGTCGGAGGATTCAAAGGGGGTATCGACATTAAGTAGAATTCCTCCTTAGCCTTTAATTCATTGACACTCTTGGTTTTCTTAGGGGTTTAGTGTTTAATGACAATGAAAGGTTTTCAATTTAAATTATTTTCCATGTATAACTACCACATTAGTATAATTTCTCATAGTATTTGAATATTGATAATTTCTTGTTCTAGTCATTTGTTTATATATATTTCATACATGTTTGAATATGTTGAATAAATGGAATATGCATCGAATGGCTTTCTTTCTCTATTGGGCATGTATATTCATTTGGGCCTGCTGAGTTCCTAAGGTACTCAGGCCCAATCCAACCTTGTCAATTTTGGAGACTTCAATGTCCGTTGTAGCCTTATTTCTCTATTGGTGGGCATGCCTCCTTGAGACCCACTCACCAGAGCCCAGTCTTCTTCCCCTCATTTCCTTTGTTATTATTTATTTCTTTCTTAATCTAGCTTGCTGCTTCATTACTTTTACCCACTATTTTTTGCTTTCTCGTATTTTATTATCATGTATCTAACACTCATATATTAGAACACATACTTTATCTTCATGCTTTATTATCATATGATACACATAGGCAAGCTTTAAATAATATAGGATATAAAAGGAATTAGTTAGTACCAAATATTCATTTCACTAATTATAGTCCACCTGTATCATTGTAATCTCATCTCTCACTTGCCTTTTCTTAAAAGATTTTTGAAGACCAGAATTTAATCAAAACAGCAGCCTCATTTTGATAAAGAAAAATCGGAAAGAATCGCCAGCTTTACTATTAAGAGGTAAATCGGATATTTTTTTTATTAAAAATGAATTACTATCGCCCAAATGGAGTTTCAAAAGACCGCCCCTTTTCAGATTTTAAAACACAAGGTACATTTAGGTTCACTTTCTTACAAACATCTTTTTGAGTTATATAAATACTCATTCCCTAAATTACCGGTTTTCATAACTTAACCTCATCCTACAAGCCTTATAAAATATAGATCTATTTCAGAACTCTTTAACATATCTCTAGACTCTTTTTTTATTTATAAATTCTCATTCTTCTTAAGTATCACATCCCTTTTCATATGCTCTCCTTGAGATATATATGGTAAGCCATACTTTTAATATTAATTAAGTATAGTACAAATAACCGATCCCTTAAAATTAAACTAAGTTGTATGGAGCTACCTCATGTAGATTTTAAGAGTTACCTAAAACCTTCCCTTTAGAAGAACAAGAACCCTTACCCATAACCTCACCAGTAGACAATTCAAAATTGCGAATTAATAATTAAATAGGTACCCTAGTATACCTTTAAATATTAGGTGGCGACTCACTTTTATTAATAACAGAGAAACTGCAAGTTGAATCTTATTTTGTCTTGTGCAAAATAGGGTGCAACAACATGACGACTCTGCTGGGGACACCCCATCTACTTAGCTTCTGACCTTAGCAGACTTAGACTAAATTTGGCATTTAGATTTATTTATACATTTCTTTAAATCAAGTTGAAATTGAAGTTACATGCTCACGTGCTTTATTTATTCTTTATAACTATCATTCTTATTATTATTACACCCTTGCCTGTTACTGCTTTATATGCACTGTCATCACATTTCTTCCTATCGAGTCATGGACGTACACTATCACACATAATATGGCACACGAGGGTTGTCTTTTACAGCCCTATGAACCTTCGTTTCAAAACTCTCTAGTTTTAGAGAATGGCTTTGTCAGGTTAACTGACATAACTTCTCGCATCCTTCAGTTCAATTCAAAAGTAGCAAATACTCTACTCTAGTAAAATAGGTCATACTGCATAAATATTAGGTGAATCAGTCCTTGGCACCAACAGACAATTAGGAAAACCACCCTAGTGTCAACGGGTCATGCATCCAACAACATGACATCTGTGGAAAGACAAACAAACTTGACTAGACACTTAAAGATTCGAAGCGAATGCTCACCCAAACATCTTTTTTTTTACCCGCCTCAAAAAATGAAAATCAACCAAAACATCCTTGAGATCAACATGATAATGAGAGAACCACATAAACTGAAAAAGTGGTGGAAGAATATTCATCAGGAACATAGAAGTAAGGTTCAGATGCACCTGGGGGCATTAACCGCATTGCTCAACATCCGAGCAGACAGGGTGCTCACTCTCCTGTTGATAGAATTTTGGGATCCAGCTAAGGTGTTTAAATTTGCCGACTGTGAGATAGTACCACATTGGAAGTATCGAGGACAGATGGGGGAGCCTCGACCAACTGTTCGACAGATTTGGGCACCATGAAATGTACAAATGGGACTATTGGTCTGCCCACAGAGAAGGGGTCGTATCAACATCAACTTATTACATGTGGTTTTGACAAACTTCCGTCGCAATCTTCAAGCTACTTTGGTGACGATGGTGTTAGTTGAGATGCTGAGGACTTTGTCCGCATGTGCACGAGGGTATGATTCTTTAATGGTTGTAACTTGCTACATCAGATGTGGGCTACTGAACATTTCTTTCAGCGCAGGGCCACCATCGATAACTTCGTGGGCATTAGCAATATGATCCACAACAATAATGAAATAATGAGACATTGGGTCTCCCCACACGGGCAAGAAGTATGGAGAGAAACGCTAATAAATCTGACTGGAGAACGGATCAACTGGACATTCTCCTGGTTAGATGGAAGGGCAATCTTGAGGGCTCCTTAGAATACTTCATTGAGCTGATTGGACTAGAAGGTATTCAACCATACCCACCCCTGCGGGTCCTCAGACAGTTCAGTATGATCCAAGATGTGCCTCTGTGGACAAGGACAACGCTATACGAGGATGAGTACAATGGGCAAATTCAAATTCCTAGGATAAGAAGGCTACAAGAAGAGTGGAATGACCTTGTCACAATGACTATAGGTCAAACCTTATGATGTACTACTGAGTATTACGTCTAGATTAACGAAGAAGAAGAGCTGGCCCGACCAAGAAGAGAGGGTATAGCTTGGTTAGAGGATGCGGTGGCTACTTTGAAAATTAATCATGATCCTACCACTTCAATGCACTTTCAAGTAGTCCCAGGATGCATTGACCACATGTTTTCACCCAGGAGTGAGAACCGGAGGGGTGAAGGCATTCCCCCAACCACAATGCCTCCTAATTCTACTTTTCCAGCTGAGAATACACTAATCCCTACTCCCGCTCAAAATGCAACGATTTCTCCTCCAACTAATACTGTGGTTCCACCTCCAGCCTCAACTTTTTGTCCTAGTGTTTCATATGGGGACCTTAGGGGAGCCATACAGATGTTGGCTCAGATTGTGGCTTGCTACGCCCAAAAATCGAATGTTGCGCCTACTTCCTCTAGCCAGCTAGGGGATTTCGCTAGCTCTAAGGTGAACAAATTTCTACAATTAGATCCTCCAGTATTCACGGGCACTAATCGCGAGGAGGACCCCCAGGACTTTATTGATGAGATTCACAAGACTCTCTGAGTTATGTGTGCCATGAAAGTAGTGGAGTTGGCCTCCTATCGCCTGAAAGAGGAGGCATATTCTTGGTTTAAACTATGTGAGTAGTCTCATGAGGAAGGGAGCCCTCCGGCAAAGTGTAATGAGTTTGACGATGCCTTCATTGATCATTTCTTACCTACCGAGACTACGGCAGCTCGTGCTACCGAGTTTGAGAACCCAAAGCAAGGTAGCATGAGTATGTGGGATTACCATATGAGATTCGCACGCCTGTCCAAGTATTCCATTTACATGTTTCCCACTATGGAGGCTAGGGTGAGCCGTGTTTTGCAAGGCCTCAGCCTCTCGGTTATTAATGAGGCCACCACAGCTACCTTGAATTTTGATATAAACTATGGGAAGATGGTGGCATTTGATCAAGCCAAAGAGACCTAAAAATTGAAGAATACAATGGAGCGAGAGGGTAGCAAGAAGGCCCGGTCAGTTGGCAACATTGGTGATTCTTCTAGTGGTGGTAGTGGCGGAAAGTCTGAATTTTGGGGAGGGCCATCCAGGCCATCATAGTCCTTTGCTCAGTCTTTTGACAATGCACCATCATCAGTGCCTGGTTAGCAGCAATGGATCTATTTCTGGCCCAGTCAGGGCAACAGGGGATCCTACCACTAGGGTCAGCCTGGCGGGAGATTCAGCAGCAACGGAGGCCCTCATGCCCTAGGTGTGGGAAGATGCATTCAGGGGTCTGTTACATGGACCTACCCATATGCTACGGGTGCATTATTATGGATCACATTCAGAGGGATTGTCATTTGTCTCGCCAGAATATGGGTAGGGGTATGACACAGCCAGCTAGTTTTATAGCTATTACATCCGCGACACCTCCTCCAGCTTGAGGCACTCTAACACCTGTATGGCGTGGTGCAGCTAGGGGTGGTGCACAGGATTCAGGAGGACCTTGCAGGTTCTATGCTATAAGGGGTCACCAGAGTTCAAAGACTTCTCAAGATGTTGTCACAGGTATACTGACTGTCCATTCTCTTGATGTGTATACTCTTATAGATTCTTGTTCCACCTTGTCATATATCACTCCTTATGTTGCTATGGAATTCGAGATGTGACCGAAACAGCTTCATGAGCCATTCTCTGTATCTACTCCAGTTGGTGAATTTATTAAGGCTACGCGGGTTTATAGGGATTGTATTTTCAAAGTTCATGGTCGAGACACCATAGCCAATCTCGTTAAATTGGTGATGGTAGATTTTGACATGATACTGGGGATGGACTGGCTTCACTCATGTTATTTCATGCCAAAGGGTAGATTTATTTCTTACCTTAAGGCCACAAAGATGATCAACAAGGGGTTTATTTACCATTTGGTTTGGGTCACGAACACCGATATTGAGGCCCCTACACTAGAGTCTGTGCCTGTTGTGAATGAATTTTCAAGGGTCTTTCCTGATGTGCTCCCTGGCATCCTAACAGACATGGAAGGGCTTCATCCATGAAGGATTGAATTGGCGCCAGTTGAATTGAAGCAACTAAAGGAGTAGTTGAAGGATTTGCTAGAGAAGGGCTTCATCCGGCCGAGTGTGTCACCTTGGGGCACACCGGTTCTTTTGTATGGAAGAAACATGGGTCATTAAGGATGTGTATTGACTATCAGCAGCTCAACAAGGTCGGAATCAACAATAATTACCCGCTACCAAGGATAGATGACTTGTTTGATCAATTGCAAGGTTATAAATAATTCTACAAGATTGACCTAAGATCGGGGTATAACCAATGAAGATCAGGGAGTAGGATATTCCGAAAATAGCTTTCAAAACCCGGTATGAGCACTTTGAATTTTTGGTGATGTCTTTTGGGTTAATGAATGCACCGACAACTTTCATTGATCTTATCAATCGAGTCTTCAAGCCTTTCATCGACTCTTTTGTTATTGTGTTCATTGACGAAATCCTCGTGTATTTGTAAAGTCCACAGGACCATGCCGATCATCTCTGGGCAGTTCTGCAGACTCTATGTGTTACATCTTGCGTTTTCGTACGTTAAAATTTCGTTTTCAGTTAACCGACGTAGACTCGAGGATGAGATCATCTTGACGTTAACGTACTTACGCTATTTATAACAAGTGATAAATAAGTGTTATGAAGGATAAGGAGGTACACGGATTAAAGAAAACGAGTTTCGTTGAAAGTGGCCAATTTGGAATAAAATACAGGTCGGGCGATAATATCCGATAATTATGAACTAATACCATGCAAGGTACCATATGACCACAATAGTATAATGTATAAAGTATTTTAAAAAAATAAGTAGAATTTTAAGTAATTTATGGTAATTTTTAAATTATGCGGGTAATTGATTAATTACCGGGTAATAGGACATTACCCAGTTAACTAATAAGTGGATAAAAATTATTAATTATACCACCATCCCACGTGGCAAGAAGCCACCAAGTCAAAAAGTGACTAAGTAGTCACTTATGCCTAGGTGGCAACCTAGGCATAAATGAGAATGGATGACTAACTAAGCATCTGCTAAAATCCAATATGAATCAAAATGATCCAGAAATGTTATTCTTTCCAAACTTCAAAAGAAACAGAAACGTTATTCCTCTCAAATTCTCAAGGAACCAGAAAACGTTTTCCTCTCAAAATTTCAAGGAAACCAAAAATGTTTTTTTCATTCCAAAATTTTTAGGAACCAGAAGCAATTTCTTCTATGAATTTCTAAGAAGCAGGGGCAAATTTTGTTCAATCAACGAAGGTTTTCCAACGGAATATTATACGGAGTTTTTCCTACTCCAGGTATGTTAAGGTCATCCCTTCTTTCTTTTGGCATGATCAAAATTATACTGAAGAAACAAGCAAACGCCCAG